>NC_065451.1:114160875-114462558 GCF_917563875.1 Diabrotica virgifera virgifera | reverse complement strand
TGAGGAAGGCGGAAAACCCATATGTATAACATGGGAGTAAAGTGCCTTTTCCTCCCTTGAATGATTACTGCCCTCCGCTACGCGTCGGGCAGTAAACTTCATTCTCGGGAGGAAAAGTTACACTTTCCTCCCTTGTTATACAAATAGCTATTAACAAGATTCTTTTGGAGGTTATAACTTTTTTTCAGTTCATTTTAAAATAAAATAACATTATAGCAATTTTGTAGAGGGTTTTTCAGCAAACAATTTCCACTATAAATTTGTTTAATTCTATTTATTTATATAGGTGTTACAGCGCTCCAAACTTGACCAGATTCTCGAATGCTCATAGGGATATAATAAAAACAGAAGTTAGGCTTACTTTTCTATCTATATATATTTTTTATTCATACAATTTATTATGATTTTAACATTTCTATGCTATTTTTAATCTGTTTTTGACCTTTCTCCCCACTATTAAACTTGTAACCCGAAGCATATATAGAAACGGGCCAAGAAGTTGTTTGAGGACAAATTCGCCGGTTCAGAAGAAGAATGACGCAACCGCATATTGCAAAATTCTTAAAAAGAGCAAAAACGAATTTTTGTTATCAAAATCATAAAGTATGATCAAAATTAGCCATTCACCACACCGTGGTCAGGATCTCGAGATATAAGCGTTTTTTGGGGCGTGCCGCTTGTATATGAAGTAACATAACTTTTTTCCTATTGTATATTTTGACTTAAAATTTTCCAAAAAACTTCTTTATGAATTATATTTTATTGTTGTGTTGGTTAAAATTATAAACTATAAAGTTTGTCACTCAACTTTTTTAAGTAAACATGAAACTAACGAAATATGACAAAATGTTTAAAAACTAACAACTCGTTTTTTAATGTGTCTAAATATTTAGGACAAATCCCATTGTTATCTACATACTTCAGAGAATAAACATTATAATTTTGAAAAGGAAATATTTACAGCGACCAAAGATACAGCGAGGTAAATTTGAAAAATCATCAAAATTGATTTTCGGCATTTTTGTATAAAATTTGATTTTTTAACATGTTCCACCAAATCTAGATAAAAATAAACTTCATATTCGGATTCAGCGACCTCGAAAACATAAAAATAGACCAAAATTGGTCATTCACCTTAAATTTGATTTTCGTGGTCGGCATAAAGATTGCTGCCGCTCGACTAATATATAGATAGAAAAGTATTTTTTTTTATTGTTTTCCTATGAGAATTCGAGAATCTGGTCAAGATTGGAGCGCTGTAAAACCTAGATAATAAATAAAATAAAACAACTTTATAGCGAAAATTGTTCATTGAAAAATCTTCTACAAAATAGCTATTATGTTATTTTATTGTCAAATGAACGGAAAAAAAGTTATAACCTCCAAAAGGAAACTTGTTAAAAAATTTTTAGTTATTTTTGTTTATATCTTTTTTGTTGGTCACTTGACGATAAAAAGTAATAGACATAAAATTGAAGAAAACTTAATTTGCTACATTTTATGGGTAATTAAATTTTCTGTAGGAATGCTAGTGTGACGTAATTGTCTTTTTACGTGGTTGACTCTACTATTTTATTATTTATGTTTTTAGGCACTAAGTTTAATTTAATTGACTTTATTTATTTTTAATAACTTACACTTAAAGAAATAAAGAACACTGAATTTATATCCTTTAATAACACTAATTTACAAACTTAACATTAAAATACTGCATTATTTTTATTCGTTACAAAATAACCACGGCTTTATTAAAGATTACACTAAAACAACAATTTATCTAAATGTCTAATATGTACAATTTACATTTATTTCGCGTCCGAACATCGAAAATTTTACTCGACCGACGACTACAAATTCATAACTAACTCTAATTTCAAAAATGTCTCTTTATATAGTTATAAAAATTATTCTACTGATTTCCAGAAAAAATCGAAAGACATGTATTATTTACAAAGCAATAAAAAAAGGTGTATTCGGTGATCTTCTAGATATGCCGATACGTAAATAGCTGTCTCGCCGACGAACAGGGTTTCAGACACTTCGGCGCCAGAGAGTTCTGGCGTTGACAGGACCGGCCTGGGACCGTGACATTGCCCATTCCTCAAAAGATGGTTCCTCCTGGAACCTTGTCGGGACTGGAACTGGATGCTGTTATCTGCAACTGGACCCTCTTTTACAACTCCCAGTTGTATAAAAGTGACAGGGGACGGTCTTCTCTCCGCACCAGTAACTATGCAGATTGCAACAGACTAACACCTGGACCTCGGTGTCTTGGAAAATTTCTTCTACCATATTTCGGATAACTCTCCAGTCTAATTGGCTGCATTCTAACTTTGGCATGGCTAACTTTTACACGTCGGACTCCAACACGTGCTCTCTCAATTGAATTAATGCATCCCATACATCTTGGTAGGTATGTTGGTCATGGACAGTGTCTTTTGTTACCAGATAGAATAGGTAACGTGATGCATCTTGGAGTTTCAATGCTTTGCCAGGGGCTGGCAGTTGGCATTGAAGTTCTGCAACTCGACCAAACTTCATCCGGAAGGCGGATGCCAACCCTCGTGCGTCTTTGATACTGGCCGGGATGGTATGGGCCAGTGAATAGTCATCGGGAAGTGCGAGAAAATCTCGCTTTTCTTCAGTGGTAACACCATGTCTTGCTTTACCGGTACCTCCGTAGGCACCCATGAACTCTTCAAAGGTAAGGTCAGGTATTTCTCGAACTTGGTTGACTTCCACTTCTTCATCTACGTCGTGGTCTCCCTCGTACGGCGCCAACCGGTTATGGTGGACTATCATCGGCTTTCCCCTAGGAATCTTGCTTATTCGGTAGATAACGTCATTGATTTTCTTGACAATGAGGTACGGACCTTCCCAGAACTGCTGCAACTTGGGAGAACAACCTGTTCGCTTCTTTGGATTATAAAGCCAGACTTTGTCGTTCTCCTTGAAACATCCCTTCTCAGCTTGGGTATCGTATAGTTTCTTCATTCGGTCGCTAGCGATCTGAAGATTAGAACGGACCAACTCATGTATATCGTCCATTCTTCTTCGTAATTCATTCACATAATCCTCACCAGCAACATCTTCTCCAGGTCGACATCCAAACTCTAGATCACAGGGTAGACGCATCTCACGTCCAAATAGGACTTTTGCTGGTGTTTGGCCAGTTGATTCGTTAACAGCAGATCTATAGGCCATTGCGAAGAACGGAAGGTACTGGTCCCAGTCTCGTTGATGATTGGACACCATCTTTGTCAAATACTTGCCGACTGTCCTATTCATACGCTCCACCATTCCATCCGATTGCGGGTGATAGGCCGTGGTTCTTGTCTTCTTCATGCCTAGTTTATCACAGATTCCTTGAAATAGATCGCTCTCAAAGTTCCTTCCTTGGTCACTATGGATCTCCAGAGGTACTCCAAATCGGCTGATGCAGTCTTTGATTAACACATCTGCAACAGTGGCGGCCTTCTGGTCTGGAATTGCGTAGATCTCCACCCACTTCGTGAAGTAATCCATTACCACCAACATGTATTTGCATCCATTGCCACTTTCTGGAAATGGCCTGGCAATATCCAAAGCTATTCTTTCAAACGGACTTCCAACATTGTACTGTCTCATAGGAGCCTTTCTTTTCCGGTAGAGTCCGTTACTTGCAGCACAGGTAGTACATTTCTTACACCAGTCCTTCACATCGTCGGAACTATTCATCCAATAAAATCGTTCCCGAATTCTCTGAAGGGTCTTCTTTACACCAAAATGCCCTCCTGATGGACTGTCGTGTAACTGACGAAGTACTTCGGCTACTCTGCTCTTTGGAATCACCAACTGTGTTCTTCTCACTGAACCATCATCATTTTCTATTACTCGTTTAAGCAAGCTGTCTTCCAAGATAAATGAGTCCCCCTGGGCCCAATACGTCTTAACTACTGAGCCTAGGCTTGATATTTCTTCCCAAGATGGTCGACAATTTTCTTCTTTCCATTTTCGAATCTTCTGTAAAACTGGATCTTTTTCTTGTTCTTCCTTGATCTTGGTAGGCGTCCACTCGTCGTTGACCACTGTTGTTCTTAGTACTGATGCTTCCTTTGACTCTGTTTTGTTGCAATGGGAACATTCTGCTGGACACGGTCTTCTAGATAGAGAATCAGCGTTCCTATGGCTAACTCCGGCCCGATACTCGATCTTGAAATCGTATTCCTGAAGTCGTTCAATCCATCTGGCTATCTGACCCTCTGGATTCTTAAACTGCATTAACCATTTAAGGGCGGCATGGTCGGTTCGGATTAGAAACTTCCTTCCATAGAGGTATTGATAGAAGTGTTCTACTGATTTCACTACTGCTAGAAGTTCTCTTCTCGTGACGCAATAATTTCGTTCAGGTTTTGAAAGCACTTTACTAAAATATCCAAGGACTCGTTCCTGTCCTTTTTGAATCTGCGACAGCACTCCTCCAATTCCCACATTACTTGCATCCGTATCTAAGATGAACTCTCCTTCGGGCAGTGGATACCCTAATATTGGCGCTGTAATTAAATGCCTCTTCAAAGTTTCAAAGGCCGTTCGGCAGTCTCCATCCCAGCAATAATCTCTTGCTTCCTCTGTAAGTTGCGTTAATGGCTTAGCGATATCTGCAAACTTCTTAATGAACCTCCGGTAGTAAGTACATAGTCCCAGAAAATTTCTCACCTGATGTTTATCAGTTGGTTCAGGCCATTCCTTAATGGAATCGATTTTTCCTTTGTCCACGGCCACTTCTTCTTTGCTGACTATATGGCCTAGATAATTGACTTTACTTTGAAATAGCTGGCATTTCTTGGGGTTTAACATTAACTGGGCAGCTTTAAGTCGATTAAAAACGTCTTCTAAATTCTTCAGGTGGTCTTCAAACGTCTCCCCCAAAACGATTATGTCGTCTAAATATACCAGGCACGTTTTCCAAGATAACCCTCTCAACACATTTTCCATAAGCCTCTCAAATGTCGCAGGAGCATTACAGAGTCCAAACGGCATAACGTTGAATTCCCATAATCCAGATCCTGTCGTGAAGGCCGTCTTCTCCTTGTCCACTGGATCCATTTCTACCTGCCAATATCCAGACTTCAAGTCCAACGTAGAAAACAATTTACTTCCAGCCAATGTGTCCAACGTGTCGTCGATCCGAGGCAGAGGATAACTATCTTTCTTGGTAACATTATTCAACAAACGGTAGTCCACACAGAACCTCGTGGTTCCATCTTTCTTCTTGACCAGGACCACTGGAGAGACCCATGGGCTCGTAGAAGGTTCTATCACCCCGTCTTTCCTCATTTCTTGAACAATCCTTTCAGCTTCCTCTCTCTTCGCCTGTGGTAATCGTCGAGCTGTTTGACGAATTGGCCTAGCGGTACCAGTGTCAATTTTATGTTTGACAACTGTCGTTCTTCCTGTCTTTCCTCCTTTCGGTACGAATATGTCACGATATTGCCGAAGAAATTCCCTTAATTTCCTTTTTTCCATTTGATTTAGAGATTGGCCTGCAACTGCAACCATTTGGTCGAACTTGTCGTTGGAATTATCTGATGTTGTCGTCTGACGGATTATGGACGTCACGGGTACACAAGTTCCTACTTTTGTCTCCTTCTTGATGGTCACTGGGTAGTCATTGACATTAATCAATCTCACGGGAATTTCTTTAGCAGAAGTAACCAATTCCTTTCCAATTATGATTCCTCGGCCAACCTCCTCGTCGTGGTTCCATGGCTCCATCATAACAGGTGTTCCTTCTTCCACAATTCCCTGTAGCCGCGCTACGATGATCGTTTCACTCCTCGCAGGCACAACTGTATCTTCTTTAATGGCTGCTAGCACAGTGCTGTCATCGTGTGGATGAAGAAATACCTCCTCGTTGCCAACTTTGATTACCCTATTCTTAAAATCCAATTGAAATCCATGCAAATTCATTACGTCCATTCCTAATATAACATCTTCTTCGATGTCTGCAACTATGACAGTATGGACGAACTTTTCTGCTCCAATCCCTAATTGTATCTGGATTTCTCCATGGGTGTTGGCGTTTTCACCTGTGGCAGTCCGCAGTCGCAACCTCGTTGGTAAGAGTTTCTTACGGCTGTTTAAAACTGACGGTCGTATAATGGTCCTGGTCGCTCCGGTATCCACCAACAATGTATACTTTTTACCATTTATTTCTCCATCCACATATACACTATCTTCACGGCATTTCAAAGAAGCTATTAGTATGAGAGGGTCTTTGGAAAAGTTGCGGGTCGAAGCTGCCCCCCTAAGGCCGACCCGTTCTAGTTTTCCTGCTGGTGAGTCTCTTGATTGTTATTGTACCTAGGGTACTTACATGAACTCCGCACGTGTCCCATTTCACCACAGTTCCAGCACCTTATGGTCTTCGTTTTCTT
The DNA here is from genome assembly GCF_917563875.1 of Diabrotica virgifera virgifera. NCBI lineage: Eukaryota > Metazoa > Arthropoda > Insecta > Coleoptera > Chrysomelidae > Diabrotica > Diabrotica virgifera. Next base: position 114,456,142 of record NC_065451.1, on the reverse strand, counting down.
GGATGAAATGCCCTTTATCATATTGACAATCTGGTCCAGTTTGTCTTCATCCTCTTCCTCTTTCACAGTCCTAACTTTACTGTACCCGCCAGATGCCTGGGTAGCTAATTCGTATTCGAGGGCGACAGACAAGACATCAACCAGCGTCTTGTGACGAGCTAATCGCAGTGTTCTTTGCATTTCATGATCACGAAGGCCATCAATGAATGTTTGAACAGCCAACTTTTCCATCATGTCTTCGGGAGCTGTTGGATATGCATACCGTACTAACCTGGCAATATCGACCTCGTATTCTTGAAGAGCTTCATCTTTCTTTTGTCTTCGATTTTTAAAGTGCGACTGATAGACATGCTCTAAATGTTCGTGCCCGTATCGCATATTCAGTCTCTTTTTAAGCTGCTCGAAGTCATCTGTCTCCTCTACGGCTATGGTCTGGAGGACATCCAAAGCGTCGCCTCGAAGAGCAATAGTGAGGTTTACAGCCTTTTCTTTTTCGGACCATCCGTTCGCTCTGGCCGCCGATTCGAACTGTTTCATGTAGTTGTTCCACGATGACTTTCCGTCGAAATTTGGCAGCTTAACACGAGCATGACCCACACTCCCTTCAGCTATCGACCGTGGCTCCAATTTGTATTTGGTTTCATCATCTTTAATATCTGTTAAGATGGGTTCCATCCCTTTGTCTACTTTTTCCGTTTCCTCCATTTTCTTTTCTATTTCCTTGATCTTTTCTTCAAAAGTAGATTTTATGGACGATATCTTGTCGTCAAAATCCGAAGTGACCCTAGAGATCTCGTTAGTCATTTTGCTGTCAAGGGATGAAATATCACCCGAAACTTTCTTCTCTAACGATGTAATGTCTGTCGAAACTTTCAAAACATCCGAGGAAACTTGGGAAATTTCACCAGAAACCTTTTTCTCTAACGATGTGATCTCTGTTGAAACTTTGTTCTCCAGCGATGTAATGTCTGTCGAAACTTGGGAGATTTCACTAGAAACTTTGCTCTCTAACGATGTAATGTCAGTCGAAACTTTGTTCTCTAGCGATGTAATGTCTGTCGAAACTTTAGAAACATCGGAGGAAACTTTCGAAATCGACGAGATCACAGCAGCATGCTTGTCTTCAAACAAATAGGTTTCTGGATCTTGACCCTCTTCCTGAAGAGCGTTCTTTAGACGTTCGACCAGATCAGCCTTTTTCCCAGTAGAACTTAGATCCCTTTCTTCCAATTCAAGTCTCAGGTCTGCAATTTTTAGCTTACACAAGGTAGACATGATCACACACTTTATTTATTACGATTTATATTTTATTTATTTTTACAGATTCCACTTCTGATCACCACTGTGACGTAATTGTCTTTTTACGTGATTGACTCTACTATTTTATTATTTATGTTTTTAGGCACTAAGTTTAATTTAATTGACTTTATTTATTTTTAATAACTTACACTTAGAGAAATAAAGAACACTGAATTTATATCCTTTAATAACACTAATTTACAAACTTAACATTAAAATACTGCATTATTTTTATTCGTTACAAAATAACCACGGCTTTATTAAAGATTACACTAAAACAACAATTTATCTAAATGTCTAATATGTACAATTTACATATACATTTATTTCGCGTCCGAACATCGAAAATGTTACTCGACCGACGACTACAAATTTATAACTAACTCTAATTTCAAAAATGTCTCTTTATATAGTTATAAAAATTATTCTACTGATTTCCAGAAAAAATCGAAAGACATGTATTATTTACAAAGCAATAAAAAAAGGTGTATTCGGTGATCTTCTAGATATGCCGATACGTAAATAGCTGTCTCGCCGACGAACAGGGTTTCAGACACTTCGGCGCCAGAGAGTTCTGGCGTTGACAGGACCGGCCTGGGACCGTGACACTAGTTTAGAAGATACCGCGCGAAAACCGTTTGTACCACTTTTTCCAATATGGCAGCCTGGGACAAGGGTGGCGACCCCAAAAACTTGAACTTAAGCTTCTACTGAACCCCCCTACACATTAAAAAAATAAAATTGACTCCTCTAAGAAATGCAACCTAAATGTAACATTTTAATGGACTATATAATAACCAAAGAATATAGACGTGAGTATACATTTTTTGTAAAAAATTCTTTATTATTGGTTCGACCCAGCGTCTCATCAGCTTTTACAGATCACAATGTAGTGATTGTAGACCTTCTTTCAATAGAAAATAGAAAATAGGAAGGTCTCAGATACAGAATACATTATTAAAAATATACACTTATTTAAATCTAGAAACCTTCCTTATTAGAACCATTTTTTGTTAGCATCCTGCATCTCTGCCTTCTACCATTTACAAGGCAAAGAGACGACGAAATAGAAAACAGAAAGGATTCTACAATATTCAATCACATTTCGTTTTCCTTCATATAGAAAAAGGTACAAGAAATGGTTTCTAGTACTCACAATCTAAGTAAAGAAAGGCAATTTATGTTTAATTTTGATTTAGAGGTAAGGCATAATCTGCAGACAGAGCTGTTTCTGGTATTACCGTCGTCAGTACAGATAAATTGCCTTTCACTCACCCTATCAATAGTTTGTTGAGATTACAAAAAGTTTATCGTTCCAAGTTTGCTGAAGTGGCAGTTAAATAGCAAGTCTAATAAAAGCGAAGATATGGCATAGCTCTCTGAACGAACTGAAATACAGGGTGTCCCGGAAAATAGTGCGTTCCTTAAAGGTATAGGTAAAAGGCACCATGTAGAACAAAAAACTCTTATAACATTTTTTTCTAAATGCAACCGTTTGACCAAAAAAATAAAATGCATTTTGGTATGCAAATTTAAATCTGACAACTATGTGCGGTACACAAATTTAAGCATAAACAGTCCCATGTAAATAGATAGAAGACAGATAGTAAACAGATAGTTTTAAAGAATCCTGTTTAGTGTCAATGTCGAAAATGTTTTCGAATCGTGAGTGTATTATGTTATTACGTTGATTATTTATGGCAGATCACTCAATGGAGAGGCATACTATAATTAATTTCTTTCAAAATGTTTTGTGGGTTACTTGGAACATCTATTCGGTATAATAATTATTTTCAAGTAAGTACGACATAATTATTTCAGTTCACAAGTAAACAAATTACTGAGACATTATCTGGGGTATTTAAGTTCCACTATAAACTATGTAATTTAGTTAAAGCTCTCAGCAATACTCAGCATTCAACACATTTAAACCTTAGTAAATACATAATACTAGTTCAGTTAAAAGATGTGTAATTCGTTTAAAATTATGCAATAGGTATTTCAATACATTTCAAAAGAAAATAATTTTAGTAAACAAATAGTAAATAAATAATTACCTACTATTAGGTTGGATTATTTTAAATACTGTAAATCACAATCACAAACGAGTTCTTATCTGTTATTATTCCGTAGTGCGTACGATGTTGCCAGTTTATTAAAATTTCCAAACATTAAAATACAGGTATATGGAAAACAATGTTATCTTTTTTTGGAAACGGTTAACTTTAGAAAAAAAATGGTATGGGACTTTTTTGTTCTAAATTGTGTATTCTCTCCATACCTTAAAGGAACGCACTATTTTCCGGGACACCCTGTATAAGACTTGATTTCGTTTTACAGCGAATTATTTTGTATTAGTTTACTCCTAACTGAGTATTGGGACCAAGTTTTCGTTGGACTTTTGCCACGCTGAGTAGGCAGGAAGTGAGGTGCAAATTTTAGACCTCCCCGTATCTTCTTTTATTCAGCATTCGTTTGGTTTGCAAGTAATAGAAACCACTAAAACATAACCAGAAACTTCGTCTCATTAGAGGTTTTATTTCTCCGGAAATAAAACTTCGAATTGTTATGGCATATTTTACATTATGGCTTATTTATGAATTTGGATGAAACCGAGTACTTATCTGATCTTTACAAAGAAACTAATTAATAATACCCAACTTATTATTGACAGCCAAAATATCGACGTGTATATAAATATAAATATCATGGAGCTTTAATAAATGGGAGCAATGACTTTGCGATGGAACTACCAACCATAATTGACATTGCACGTAACTCTTTTATGCAAATGAAACTTATTTTTGCACCAGAATTTTGTGTGTCGACAAAAAAATGCGTATGCTTGGATGTTACCTATATATACCAAAGTTATATGGAATCATCTGATATTTTTTAAAATTTTAAGCGTATTAAAGCTGAATTAAATTTTCTTCCATTGCACTTCTCGAGAGCCTAACTACAGGTTATAGAGCCAAATCAACATACCTGCGAGGTGCAGTGGCGTAGCTAGGGTTGGGCGGAGGGGGCGGTCCGCCCCGGGTGTCACCCGTTCGAGGGTGACACTCGAGAGACCCGATCACAAAAGAATGAATCGTTAATTTGTAACTTTACTCACTTTACGATCAAAATACAACTAATTAAAAACAAAAAAAAAGCAGTTGATATAAGTACCGAAATTGTCAAGAAGCTTGAAATTGGTGACTTACACAATTATGAAGTATTGTTCACATGGATACGATAATGCAACTGTTATGAGCAGCGTGCATGGAGGAAAACAAGCTATTATTAAAGCAAAAAACAAAAAGACTATTTTCGTTGGATGTAATGATCATTCAATTAATTTATGTGGCCAACACTCTTTTGCACAAAATCCATCTTGTGTAACATTTTTCAGAACTCTAGAGGCGATTCTTAATTTTTCTCCTAATCAGCGACCAAAATAGGAGCACTTCGCCTTTATATTAAAAAAAGCGTGGTCATGTTATGGATGAAGCAATAGATTTTGCCACGAGAAGATATGAAGATGAAAACATTCCCACCGAAAAACGAATTCGACGTCAAAAACGAATGGAGGGTGAGTTAGCTACCGATATAGGACTCACACTTCAAGCCGAACTTCAAAAGGATGTTTTGAACTATCCAATGTTGAACTCGAAACCAAAGTCCATTCAAGAAGTATTAGAAGCAGACCTCTTACTAGAAATACCAAGGTTCAGAAGACATTTACAAGCGGCCAATATTACAGCTTCTAAATACGTTTATCGGATTTTCGTTGATTTTCACAATCATTATTTTTAGGATTTGGGGTGACAGCATCGATTACCGCCCCGGGTGTCACCAATGCTAGCTACGCCACTGGCGAGGTGTCAGAGAAGTTGGTTGGATGGAAATTATTGGACTTCTTTCACCGATCATAACGCCTTCCCGGAACAAGCCATTTCCTCCTTTATATCTGTGGACAGATCTGTCAGTTTCCGTTCTTGCTTGTCTTCCTCGCCCTTTAAGTACACGAGTTCGTTAGTCATCTGATTTTATATAAATCCTGTTTCCGTTTGAAAATAGCACACTTGCCAATTTCCAATGTTCGAGTTTTGGCGTTGATGACACCAATTTTCGTGATAACCATTTATCACCGGTCTTATTAGTGTTTTATAGACAGTTAATTTAATTTTTCTAGGTAGTTTTGAGGCCATCTGTTTTCTTACGCCATAGTGACACTTATTGGCGAGCACTATTCTCATTTTAATTTCTTTACTGACATTGTTATCTTTAGTTAGCAGCGAGCCTAGGTATATGAAGGTGTCGACACCTTCCAGTTCTAGGTCGTCAATTATTATTATTATTCTTGTAGGTGTCGGGTTGCTTGACCTAGTGCAACACATATATTTCGTCTTTTAAACATATATATTTAGTCCCATACTCTGTGCAGATGCTCTTAACGACCGAAATTCTTCAGTCAGAGATTTTGTGGACCTACTATGATGTCTGTGTCATCTGCGTATCCGACAATTTGTGCTGATTTGTTAAAGATAGTACCATTCCTATTAATCTGGGACTCTCGAATTATTTTTTCTAATGCCAGGTTAAATAAAGGAACACCATAAGGAAGTCCATCTTAGTCTTAGTCTATTTTTGCAATGAAAGGGTCTTAAGAAATCGTTTTGGATTTTTACCATGCTCTCTGCTCCCGTAAGTGTAAGTTGTTAATTGGACAAGATGAAGCATCTGAAGATCTACCATAGCATATAGAAGTTTACCTGTACTAACTGAGCCGTATGCGGCTTTGAAGTTCACGAATATGTGGGGAGTGTCGATGCCGGACTCTAGGGTTTTTTAAGCATCTGCCTCACTGTAAAGATCTGATCCGTTGTTGATTGATTAGAGCGGAAACCGCTCTGATATCCTCCCACTATAATTATGTTCGGCGTAGGGGGGAGTCGTTTGTACAATACGTTGGACATCACTTTATTATCATATTGAGTAGAGTGATGCCTCTATAATTATCACACACCGTCATGTCTCCCTTTTTATGTAGCAGACACAGTACACCCAACTTCCAGTCTGCGGGTGTTTCTTTCTGTTAAACAGAGTTCAAATATTCTTGATAATTGCCAACTTTCAAAAGAAGGCGGCACCTTAAGAGGAATAAAAACAATGATATATAATTTTGAAATATTAATATTTCTTTCTTTTTTCAAAAGGCTTGCTTAGATGTGATCGACGTTCTATACGGCTGTCTTAACATTGCTTCTATTTGTTATTCATCACCGATAAGATATCCACGTCAACATATACTTGATCAAATCTTATCCCATAAGTAATATGCACGTATATCCCATATTCACACTTTCAAGTTACAAAAAACTACAACGCTTCATGCAAATACACTTTATGCAAAGTTATCTGATTTCAAATTGTTACTCTCAACGATGTAAGCCGAAGAAGTGATAAATATTGTCAAAATTAAAAACTCGTTTGGCACTGCACTACGGGCAATAAAAAAATCAAACAAAAGTACTGCACTTGTAACCACAGTCGACTCGGGAAAAGGAGGATAAAAATAATTGTAGAAGACGGTAGAAAAAGTACGTTTTTGTTTTCTTTATTTTGTCAAAAGAAGATAATTAGGTATTATTCATTACACATATAGGACCATAATTTAAGAATATTTTCAAATATACAGGGCACCCATATTGACAGGGTGACAGAAACGTATGCTTTTGTTTTAAATAGAACACCCTGTATATTTTTACATTTTTGGATTGTCCATTCTCCTCGATGTCTTCTTTCATAAAATATAGGGTCTTGTAATATTATACGAGTTAGTTTAAAAGATAATTACGTTTTTTTGTTAATTTCGTAGCAATGTTCACACCCTGTAGAATTGTAGTAATTTGACGTCAAAATTTCTATTTACTGTCAAACTACCTATTGGTAGGGGAGCAAAGTATGTTAAATGTGCAGTCACTCGAGCGTTATGGGGACCTATTGGGTTGTAAAGAGTAGGTCCTAAAACCAAAAAAAGTTAAGTAAAGTTTTCCATTTTAGTGGGCGCTTGCTATTTTTTAATTTAAATTTCCATTTCCAACAATCGTTATTTCCGATTATAACGCCATTTATCCTTAATCCGAAAAAATTAATCGAATAAAAGTTACTTATTTTTACGTAAGGAATCCAAATCTGCAATAAAAAATGGGGCGCCTATTTAAGATTTTAAAGTAACTCCTCACCCCACCTCCGTGGGGGTTCGTGTTTGGTGCCATTCGATAGATTTTTCAAAAATATTAAATAAGTGTATTTTACCGTTTTTCGATCTGATGTTGATCTCGCGAAATATCGCGGGATTCGTAATTAAAATATTAAATTTACTTCCCACCCCTCTCCGTGGTAAGTCGTGTTTGGTATCATTCGATAGATTTTTAAAAAATATTGAGCATAAATTTTTTTAGTATTTCGATCTGTCATTCATTTCGCGAAATATTCGCTTTTTTCTTATGAAACTTTGGGACTCATCCATTTCCTTACGCCCGGCTCAAATCGTCAGATTTTTTAAATATACACTATTTTGCATGTACGTAACTTACCTTATCTTAATCTGACAATTTCGAGTTTTTTTAAGGATAGATTTTTTTTTCGGCCCCCCCCCTTAACGAACTCCCCTGTGTTAAGAGCCAATATATGGTAGAGGTACATCTTCAGGGTACCAGGTTTCTCCCCATACGATAATCTGACGCGCTCAAGTAACTGCAAAAATCGCCGCTTGGGCTCCCCTACCATATTTGTAATTTAAACATTATTAGTATAGCGAAAAGTTTAATTTTAATATAGAGGGTGAGTCGAAACTCGGAATGAGTATTTTCTTAAATGGCACCCTGTATTTTAGTATTGTAATGAAATGATATTTTATGGTACTTTTTACTTTTTAAGAATTCCCAAACATTATTAATATTACAAAACCCTATATTTTATGAAAGAAGACATCGAGGAGAATGGAGAATCCAAAAATGAAAAAATATAAGGATAATCATGTATTTTTGAAAATATTTTTAAATTGTGGTCCCATCTGTGCCTCAACTTTTACCTAAATAACTGTTATTCGTATCTCTTACGGCAAACGAGTAATTTTACTATCTCGCACTAATGCCCCACCCTGTATATATACCTAAATATGTTTATTGGGAATTAACCATAATTTGAGTTTAAAATTCAGATATTTTGACGTTTCGGTTTTCACTTCGGGAATCTAAATTAAACAGATTATTTAAAAAAATTTATCTGCCTCCTTTATATTGGCAATTCTGATTTATAATAAATATGTAGGTACACATTTTAAAGTAGATAACTCTAAAATGATATTGTCAATATTTTTGAGTATCGTTCCTGGGACGACTTTATTGGAAGATAGTGAATCATTCGATTATATGAAATCAAATGAGCAACACCCGTCATAAAAATCATAGTATATGATTTGTCCTTAAAAAGATAACCACATCCCATAGTAAATCTTGAGGAAAAACCAGGAAAAAACCTCTTAGTATTATCCCAAAATCTTAAGTATTTGTTCTTACATTTAGTTAACTATCAAATTAAAACCAAACTCTGATTTTATTTATACGTATGTATGTATAAAATATTATTATTTTCCCTGCAATCATTCTCAATGTACGGCATTTACATTATGCTTCTGTTTAATCCTCTGCTAAGAAAGATTGACAGGATATTTGGGAAACAATTTGTGAATTTGAGATTATGGTATATGTAACGCAAATTAACATAAAATTCGTTATTAAGAAAGTAGTCTCACTCATAGCAGTCCAGTTTTGTTAAGCTGACAGCGATATTGAATTAATAATATGCAATGAGGACGATCGGAATGTTCACAAAGGTATTAAACTTGAAATAAATCGCTAAAAAGATAAAAAATCATGCGTTTCATAATACTTATGTAATTTCCATTTAATTCAGACAACAAATATATCGTGCAGATTATTTACACTATTTTTCACATTTTTCTTAGCCTGTATAATCGAAATGAATACACAAAATTGTATCCAGTCTTTTTTGAAGTGAGCTTTATTTATAAAAACCTTTCCCAATACATGCGTACTACTGCACGTTATCCTAAAAATACTCCAGATTTCGACGTAGTTGAAATTCAAATAGGATTATATTATTTTAATTGGAGGCTCTGAATATTTGTAATGTGAATAAAACATATTATTCAGAAGCTATTAACAATTTATACAGGGTGTCTGCGTAACTTGGAACCATATGGGAAACTTTTTTAATATCAATTTTACGAAAAAAAGCCATTCGTTATAAAGTGCTCTGCACAGTCTAAAACCTTAGATGCAATCATCAGATATCAAATTTTGTCAACAGTATACGAGGTATGTCAAAACATATGAATTTCGCTCAAGAGCAAACTACCTTTATATTTCAAAATATCAAAAAATTTTATTATGAAAAGTTATTTGTAATTAAAAACCATATTCAAATATGCAATAACAGCCTTCTACTTGAAAAAAAAAATTTCTGAAATTTTCCTAAATTACCGATTCCGAACATCATTTTTATTTATTAGACATGTAATAACTCTTTTATTAATAATTTTAGGAAAAAAGATCTACTAGGCTGAAAAGATCTACTAAGCTGCAACTATACCACTCTCTTAAGTTTCTCTGCCAGCAAATTCTTCTTCTACCTATTCTTCCCCTTAATTTTGCCCTGCATTATGAGCCTTAATATCTCATATTTCGCACCTCTAGTAATGTGGCCCAAATATTCCAGCTTTCTTGTTTTGATGTTTTTTATCACCTCGCAATCCTTTTGTAGCCTTCTTAGCACCTCTGCATTCGTAACTCGTTGGATCCATGGTATTTTCAAAATCCTTTTATAGCACCACATCTCAAATGCTTCTAACTTCTTTATGTTGTCTACTTTCAGTGTCCAGCTTTCCATTCCATACAAAAAAGTCGAGAACACGTAGCATCTTAAGGCTCTTCTCAGCTCCAGAGGAAGGTTTCGATTAACAAATATTTTTTTCATTTTTATGAATGCCTTTCTTGTAATTTCGATGCGTCTCCTGATTTCTCTATCTTGGTCGTTGTTTTCTGTTACCCAGGTTCCCAGATATTTGTAGGTATTTACCCTTTCTACTTGTTTTCCCTCGATATCTAGCCTTCCTGCTGTGTGTTGCTTAGAAATAATCATCAGCTTGGTTTTTTTAACGTTCATTTGTAGTCCATATTTTATACTGACTAGATGTAATCTATTTACTAATCGTTGATATACCCTGTTCTTCTTCTGGTATTGCTTCCTTAAAAATAGCTTCGCTGTACAGATTGAATAACAATGGAGACAACACGCAACCCTGTCAAGACCGTCCAATACCGCTTCTTTTCCTTTAACAACCCGCTGAACTGATCAGCTGTCAGCTCAGCTGAAGCTTCGCTGTCATCAAAATCTGAGACGACGCACCTTGGCATTCCTCACCACTTGCACCCCTTCTACGCTTATCTATAACTCAGTTTTTTTTTCTGCTTAGTCGCTCTATAGACATACACATAATCTGCTTAGTCGCTCTTTTCATAATCGATTCTTCGCTTGTTGCAATGGAGACAACACGCAACCCTGTCAAGACCGTCCAATACCGCTTCTTTTCCTTTAACAACCCGCTGAAATGATCAGCTGTCAGCTCAGCTGAAGCTTCGCTGTCATCAAAATCTGAGACGAAGGACCTTGGCATTCCTCACCACTTGCACCCCTTCTACGCTTATCTATAACTCAGTTTTTTTTCTGCTTAGTCGCTCTATAGACATACACATAATCTGCTTAGTCGCTCTTTTCATAATCGATTCTTCGCTTGTCGCAATGGAGACAACACGCAACCCTGTCAAGACCGTCCAATACCGCTTCTTTCCCTTTAACAACCCGCTGAACTGATCAGCTGTCAGCTCAGCTGAAGCTTCGCTGTCATCAAAATCTGAGACGACGCACCTTGACATTCCTCACCACTTGCACCTCTTCTACGCTTATCTATAACTCAGTTTTTTTTTTATTTTTTCTGCTTAGTCTCTCTATAGACATACACATAGTCTGCTTAGTCGCTCTTTTCATAATCGATTCTTCGCTTGTCCACTGCTGGAAATAGATCTCCCTCATAATTTTTCATCTGTTTCGATCTTGTGCCTCTTGCATCCAATTCCTATGGCAACGTCTTAGATCATCAGCCCAACCTGTTGGTGGACGACTTCTGCTTCGGTAGGTATCATCTCTTGGTCTCCATTCCAGTATACGCGTTGTCCACCATCTGCTATCTGTCATTCGAGCCACGTGACCTGCCCTGTTCCATTTCATTGTTGCTATTTTCACAACGGCATCAGCCACTCCTGATCTTTGTCGCAGTTGGCCGTTTGGGATCTTTTCTCGTAGTAGCCCATCGCCCTTTGAGATACTCCGATCTTTTATACAGTTCTCCTTGTCATGGTCAACGTTTCCGCTCTGTAAGTCAACACTGGCAAAACACACTGATTAAAGATTTTTCTTTTAAGATATATTGGTATGTCAAACGATTTGAAAATATGGTTCAGCTTGCCGAAGGCTGCCCAAGTCGGTCTTATACGATATAGAAGCTCAACGGTTTGGTTATCTTTTCCTATACGAATCTTATGACCTAGGTATTTATAAGTCATTACCTGGTACATATATGGATTTTATTTCTATGGATATCTCATCGCTGACTACAGTATTTGTCATGATCTGGGTTTTAGATATATTTATTTTCAATCCCCCTTCTAGCGAGGAAGGGTAGAGCTGATTTAAAAGTTCTTTGGACTCATCTACCCAATCAGCGATTAGCACAATATCATATGCAAACCTCAGGTGGCTAAGCTTTTCTCCGTTTATGTTTATGCTCTTGTCGGTCAGTTTTCAAATATATTCCAAAAGCGTACTGAACAGCTCCAGTGATATAGTGTCCCCCTGACGTAATACTCCACGTTGTATCGGGAATCTTTGAGTTATTTTGGAGTCGCTCTATTCATTGTCCTCTAAATGCTTCATTTAATACACCAGTAGTGACAATTTTCTATTATCAGTAACAGACAAATAGTAATAAGCCCAAGCATATCTTCCGAATATCTATAATTATTTAGTTTTACACTTTTTCTTTTGCAACATCAGCATCATAATCGTATGAAATATCAAAACTTGTTCAGTACTTTCAATATTTTCTAATATTTCATGTTATTTTAAGGACTACTACATCTCGATGTTCGTACATTTGCCCATAGAAATCTATCTATAGAATACGAGGTGCAGAAATTAACATATTATCCGAATTCGAATGCACCAAATATCTACGATGTGAAAGACAATGAATACCATTGATTTTTAATTGGAAACATTCCATTAAAAAAAGGTGAAAAATTTGGTGGAGTTTTGTTATTCTGCACTTGGTTCAGCTCGCAATGGACTATATATTTCTTTGGCGACACAAATTGTTCCATGGCGGCATAGTCGCATAATTGTGCCACATGGCCGCGACAAACATGCAACGAATTTAAAATAAGCTTTTTCCAGTGACGTACGTGGTATTCCTTTTCCGCCAGTTGTTTCAACCTGGTCAATATTAACATACTAACGATTTAGAGAAGTAAATTTGGTACAGTGAAACTTCTCCATAACAGATACCTATGAGGAAAAATAATTGTCCGTTGTGTAGAGCCATCGCTTAATCAATTGAAATAAAAAAAGAGATTTCGATCTGCTTGGTCTTTAGTTATTATCATTATCATCATCATCTGTGACCGCTGACCGATGGGGGTCCATGATCTCCCATTGGGGTTTCTAGGCTCTAAATTTTAGGCTGGCGAGACCAGCCACACGCATAACGTCTCAAAAGTTCTAAACGTTATATCTAAAATATTACTTTCTTGTTGGTCTTTTTTGAAGAGATCTTTTCGGCGTTATGTGTGTTTTGCTTGCTTGACTATAGTTGACCATGCTTTCTTTTCATTTGCTTGTTTTTCCCATTCTTGTATTCCTAGGTCTTTCAAATCCTGGTTAATACGTCCTTTTTTTGTATTTCTGTTATCATCGATCCTTTCCATGTGTCCAAACCAACTCAGTCTTTTTCGTTGTATTTCTTTTATAATTATTCATATTCGTATATATCTATATATAATAAATCTATTAAAAATTCTATTTATTTCGTGGTTCAATCTTATACGCCATTCCCCATTCTCCTCTACAGGCCCATATATTTTCCTTAAAATTTTTCTTTCCTATTCAAGAAGTTGTTCCTCTTGTTAAGTAGTCAAAGTCCATGTTTCTGATACATATATTACTACAGATCTCATAAATGTTATATATATGTATGTATACAGAGTGGGCCAAAGAAAAGAGTGCATCTCGATATTTGGCAGTATTTATTAGATTGTAAAAAAATGACGAAACAGGTTGATTTTTGATCTAAGGGGTACACATTTTTACGGTACATACATCTGTCATTTGTCAACCCCCTTCCTTCTACTTTCCCACCCCTTATTTTTAAATAGGGAATAGGGGTTGTGTGCTAGCTCATTTGAAAGGTTATTCAATTCTCTATTTAGTAATATAAACATTAACATAATTATTTATACAGGGTGTTTTTAGATATATGTAGAGATAAAAAGAAGAATGTATGTAATTTCTTTAATCCAAAATACATTTTATTGCTGTCGCAAAACAGAAAAAAATGTTTTGTGATAAATAAACATTGCTTTTCGCTTAATTTCAATGTTCAAGCTGCCACCCATCTGCCTCTTGGTAGGTTGAATATTGAATTTAAGCAACAAACAATGTTTATTTATAAAATAAACATTTTTTCTGTTTTCTGTCAGCAGTATTTTGAGTTAAATAAATTACATACATTCTTCTTTTTGTGTCAATTAAATTAAATTCAAAATAATTTTTTTTAGACATCCTGTATAAATAATTATGGCTATTACGTTATTATTATGGCTATTATGTTAATATTACTGAATAGAGAATTGAGTAACGTTTCCAATGAGCTAGCACACTACCCCTATTCCCCATTAAAAAATAAGGGGTGGGGGATGTGGAAGGGAAGGGGTTGACAAATGACAGATGTGTGTACCGTAAAAATGTGTCGCCCTTAGGTCAAAAATCGACCTGTTTCGTCATTTCCCTTAAGTCTAATAAATACTGCGAAATATCGAGGTGGACTCTTTTCTTTGGCCAACTATGTATATTTACTTTTGGGGATGGATACGAACTTTCGGCTTCAATTGTATTTAAATGGGATTAATTTAAAATAGAATTTAGAATAGAAATAAAATATTTTTGAAAAATTTAAACGCAGAATGAAAGATTACGTTATTACCGAGGGCAGAAAGTCCCTGAAAACTTCCATAATGTTTATTTGAATAAGTTACAGGGGTGAAAAACTAAGAGAAAATTTAGTGTAATTTTTAATTTCAAATATCTCACTGAAAAGAAACTTCTTATTCATTCTAAGGGACTTTCGGCCCTCGGTAATAAAGTAATCTTTCATTCTGCGTTTAAATTTTTCAAAAATACATATATTATTATTATTAGTTTTCTCAGGATTCGAAAAAAATGATTGCATTTAAGATACATTTAAGATATATGAGTACCTTTCGTTTGTACTTTTTCCCGAGCTGTTTTCATGTACTTTGTCTTTGAGGTATTCAACTTCTAGACCCATAGTATGTGCTGCTTTTTTAAAACATGTATAAATATTTTCTAGGTCTTTTAATATTCAGCTGACTATGTATAATCATCTGCGTAAGCAACGACTTGGTTGATCTTTTCAAGTATTATCTCTTCTCTATGAAATCTTACTGATGTAAGAATGTTTTTTTTTTTTTTTTAATTAATTTGATGGCTTTGGTAGGGACCAATTAGCCAGACAATTTTTTCTTTAACTATAACAATTCTTTCTGTTTTTTATTTTTTTTTTTAATTTAAAACTCATCCTTCCTCACGATTACAATGCTCAAAATATTAGTAAGGTAAGATTAATGTGTGCAAATTTTTCTTTTGTTTTCTTTATAATTTAATTTTTACTTATCTTTTTATATGTATAATTTATTTTGCTTTTTTTTTTCTTTATATTCTTTTTTACTATTGTTTTTTTTTGTTTTGTTTTTTTTTATTATTATTTTTTTTTTTTTAATTTTTTTTAAATTTTTTTTTTTTAATTTATTTTTTTATATTTTTTTTTTATATTTTTTCGGTGCACACGTACAAAATATAATTAGTTGCAGAATTGCTAACAAAGATGTGGTTAGTAATTTACAATTTCATTTTGCACCTCTTGGTGTGATTATATAAGAAATACAATATATTATTATTCGTATTGAAAATTATACAATTTAAATTTATGGGTAAAAAAATGTTGTTATTAACTATTTCATTATAGAATTTATCAGTGCTTGCACTATTTAATGAACACCCGAGTATAATATGAGTTAAGTCTCCCAGTTCACCACATAAACATGAAGAATCATCAATTAAACCAATTTTAAATTTATAAGTTGGTGACATTGCATGATTTGCTCTTATTCGGTTAATGGTAATAATAAAGTTTCTGTTGTTTTGGTTGTGGAACCATCTTAGCCTCGGGATCTGGACTTGACATGATTTGTAATTTAGTCCTGTTTGTTTGCTGTTATACAATTCTTGCCATTTGGTTTTGAGCTGAATTTTAAGTATGGAATTCAAATCGGTATAAGGAATACGCTGATTAATACACTCTCTGTCTAAGTCTGACGCAGCCTTTGCAAACTTATCGGCAATTTCATTTCCTTGAATACCCGAATGTCCTTTTATCCAAACTATTATCACCTTTCGTTGTGAGCTACGTATTTCGTAATTGGTCTGTAATATTTCTACTTCTAGATGATTTAAGTTCTTCGACGCACCTATATTCTTTAGTCTCTCCACGACACTTTTGCTATCTGTAAATATAATACTTTTCGATCTATCAGTCCTAAGTATATACTTTAGAGCTTCACTTATTGCAAACATTTCTGCTGTATATATCGTTGCCTCATCTGGTAATCTGATCTCTTCGTGATATTTTGTGGTGTGATCGTAAAAAGTGGCGCCTGTACGAATTTGTTTTGATCCATCGGTGTAAATCTGGTTGTAGTCGGGCCATCGTTGATTAACCGTTTCGAGAAAGTGGTGTTTGTCGATCTGAAATGTCTTGATTTGTTTAGAAAACAGAATATGTGGACGTTCTGAAAATATTGGTTGGATTTTTGATGTGTATAGTGACAACCTGTATTGAGAAAGAGTGGTGTAACTTTCACAGATAAGTGGAGTTTTCTTTTTTAGCCAATACGACTGAGTGAGTACTGAAACTGAAAGTTCATGGATAAGTGTTATATAACTTGCGGATTTGGAAAATGCTTTCGTGATGAACTTGTTACTAATTAGTTGCCTTCTCAGTTGTAATGGTGATTCTACGGCTTCTGCTTCCATAATATTTATTGGAGTTGACTTGAGATATCCAAGACATATTCTCAAGCTTTTGTTTTTTTGGTTTTCTATTTTATCTAAATGCGTTTGTGCCGCTGATCCATACAAATGGCTACCATAATCCTGGATTGATCTTATCATAGTTCTATAAAACAACAAGGCAATATTTGGGTCAGCTCCCCATTTGGTATAACAGAAAGCTCTCAGTATGTTAATAGCATTCTCAGACTTTTTAGTTATTTGATGTATACAGTCTTTCCATAGCAGTTTCCGATCTAGATATAATCCTAAGTATTTCACTACATTTTTTATTTGGAAATTATAAGGTCCCAGTTTTACATGATCCTGCTCAATGTTTCGTTTTCGGCTAAATACACACACCTCTGTTTTTTGTTCAGAGAGTGTAATAGCTATTTGTATAACAAGGGAGGAAAGTGCTTCTTTTCCTCCCGAGAATGAAGTTTACTGCCCGACGCGTAGCGGAGGGCAGTAATCATTCAAGGGAGGAAAAGGCACTTTACTCCCATGTTATACATATGGTTTTTCCACCTTCCTCAAATAACAAGTCATTTTATCATTTTTACTTAATTTATTTATGTAACTAACCAACAAAATTTATTAGAACTAAAACTAGCAAGTAGGTACAATATAACTGTCAACTGTCAAATATAAGTCAAATTATTAATGTAAACATTGTTAAATCAGAATAACAATTTACTGTTTTTTACCATTCTGCAAAATACAGAGTGTTTTTAAATAAACGTTAAAATGTATAGATACTTACGTAATAGAAAATAGATATTGTACAGGGCGTCAATAAGTTATATTTCATGAATGAAATACCATGACGTCACTTTTACTTTTCCTCCCTAGGGAGGAAAAATATTTTCCTCCCTAGGGAGGAAAAGTACAACTTTGCTCCCTACAATCAGGTCCGGAAAAGTATACTTTCGGTAGAGGTAGGTGGAAAAATTATTTTCATTCAGCCACTCATTAAAGATGTCATAGGTTTTGTTCAGTTCATGTTCACATGTTTCAAAGTTTTTCCTGGTACAATAAAAAACAATATCATCTACAAATTGTATTGTTCGTATATTTTTGAGTTTAACACTGGCATCCATTGTATATAATATAAACAAAAGTGGACTTAAAATGCTGCCTTGGGGGAGTCCAAGGTTCGTGATTCTAGGTTTGGTGATTTCTTGATTTATTTTTAAATGAATTTTTCTATTGGTGTACAGGGAAGTTATAAAGTTCGCTAATTGTTTATGAAATCCAATTGAAATCAGTTTGTTCGTTAGAACATTTAGGTTAACGTTATCAAATGCTCCTGTAATATCGTTGAAACCTGCCATAGTCATAAAGTTACTAGAAAATCCAGCTAAAGTGTCTGTTACTATTACTGTTAATGCCTCCAATGCTGACCTAGATTTTCTGAAACCATATTGTGTGTCAGGCAGAATATGTTCTTTCTCTAACCATTGCTCAAGACGATTTTTGATAAGCCTCTCAAAGGTTTTCATTACACATGAAGCTAATGATATGGGTCTATAAGAAGTTGGAATGGAATCCGGTTTATCATATTTTTTTATTGGGATGATAATATACTCCTTCCAGCTTTCAGGGATTGTTGTTTGTCCTGTCCATATTGCATTATATATACTTAAAAGATGTTTTTTCTGATTCATTGGCAAATTATAAAGCATGGAATATGAAATATTGTCTATACCAGGAGAGCTATTGTTGGTATGTTTCATACATCGTTCCAGTTCCCACATAAAAAAACTATCGCTTAGATTGGTCATGTTCCTTGGTACTGACGAAATTTGGGGATCATATGCAACTTGGTTGGTTGGTACCCATGGCGGTGAAATTTTGATGTGAAATTCTTCTATCCAATTCGCATTTGGGTCTATTGGTAGTCTATTTTGGACTTTCCGATTTTTATATGAGTTTACCTTTTTCCAAATTTGTGAAATTGGTGTATGATGGTTTAAACTTTCACAGTACTCAATCCATTTTTGCCTTTTTGTGAGTTTGAAAGTGCGTTTGGCAAAAGCGTCCATTTTTTTGAATTCTATTAAATTTTCACGATTTGGAGTTCTCTTATATTTGATGAAAGCTATTTTTCTTTGATGAGCAGCGTTGTTACAAGTTTCGTTCCACCAAGGCTTCGGACAGTGATTACGGTGCTTAGTCTGACTAGAGACTTTTCTTGGGATGGAGATTTCTGCAGCTTCATTAATCATAGAAAGGAATTCATCATAATTTTGAGCTATATCTCTGGATTCAAGAATAGCTACATATAGATTCCAGTTTGCATTTTTTAACTGCCATCTGTTGTGCTCCGAGGATACAGCTACTTGATGATCATCTTCCACATCGAGTGTAATTAATATGGGTAGGTGATTTGATCCATGTGGGTCCTCAATTGTGGTCCATGTAAAAAATTGTACAATATCGTGAGAGCATAGAGTTAAGTCGATTGCGCTTTTACAACTTAAAGGAACTAATGTTGGAGATCCGCTGTTTAGATAAACAAGGTTACATTGATTTATTGCATCAGATAAAATATTCCCATATGTGTCATTAAAATCGCAACCCCAAGAAACATGGTGGGCATTAAAATCACCTGCTATTACAAAAGGTTTTGGTACATTATCAAAAAATTCAGTCCACTCTTGCAGCGCTATCTTCTTTCTTGGCTCAATATATAATGAAACTATATGAATTGTTTTTTTATTAGGTAATAGCTTAAGAGCAATGCATTTATGAGAAAAATTGACTTTAGTATTTATTATTATTTCTTTATATAAAATGTTTGCTTTAATTAATATTGCTACCCCTCCAAATCCGTCTGGGCGATCCTGACGACTAACATTGTAATTTTTAAAGTTATAATACTTTCCTTGTTTGAACCAAGTTTCAGATAACACTGCAAGAGCAGCATCATACTCGTGAAGAAGGAATTCCAAGTTCTCTTTATTTGAAACTGCTGATCGGCAGTTCCATTGAATTATATTTATTTTTTGTATTGTATCTGCGAATTTAATGTGTTTTCTGATGAGTCTATATTTAATTGTTTACTAATTATATATTCTAGTTCCGTTTTTGAAATATCATAATTATTGGTTCTCCTAATTGTTGAGATAATGTTTGCCACTAATTCTAAAATAATTTTGACATTTTCTGAGCCTAATCCTGAATGATGAGTTGAAAAATCTGAGGTGTTTAAATTCTTAACGTAACTGTTATTGGTTAAAATATTAGAATCTGGCCCTAGAGTCCTAGGTTGGGAAACAATATCTCGATGTGCTATTTCTATGGGGTCTGGGCTATTTGGCCTCAGCCTTTTAACTGGTTTGTGAAACGTACCAGTTGATTGTTTATGATGAACTTTACTGTATGTTTGTGTGTGGTGTGAAGGGCTTTCTCCGAAGATGTTATAGTTTGGAGGAGGTCGAGTTGAACATGAGGGTAGAAGCTCAAAACGGGTTGGAGGTGGGATGGACATATTTTGAAAGGTTATGTTTTTATTTGGGATGTTGCTAGTGTTATTTGAACGATTTGCAGTAATAGAAGCGTAGGTGTTTCTAGGGATTTGTTTATTAGCATCATGATAATTTAAATTTGTTGATGACATAGTTTCTTTGATTAATTTTTGTCGGTGAAACTCCGGGCAATCTTTCAAATTAATAGTGAAATGATCTCCCATGCAACTGAAACATTTTGGTGATATTTCTTCTTCCGTACACTCTTTTGAATTATGATCCTTATTGCATTTGAAACAGCGGGGATGAGACTTACAGTGCCCCCCCAGGTGCCCGTAACGCAAACAATTGAAGCAAAGCAATACTTTTTGTTTGTATGTCTCTACCTCTTTAATAACTTTATTGATAATTACATATTTGGGTAATATTTGTGTTTTGAAACTGACAACACACGATTTGGTTGGCACAAATTCTGTCATTTCATCTTTTGTAACCTTACGATTTATTCTCTTAACATTTAAAACCTCGAAAGGCAGATGATTATCATAAGATTTAATTTTATTTTTGAGATACTCTTCAGAAAATTCCGTCGCAATATCTCTTATTACTCCTTGCCTGACAATAATAAATTTAGGAACATAAATATCTAAATTGTTGTCGATAAATACTTTAGCGTTTTTGTTACTGACAAGATAATTAGCATTTTTTGGGTCCTTCATTTTTATTCGAATTCTATTGCGACCTATTGTATCTATACTTAAAATTTTATTGTCAAGTTCAGGAAAATTTGATAAAATTAAATCCCCGACTTTTAATGAATTTAGCACCCGAAAAGTTCGTTTGATTATTTTCAACATATAAATGGTAAGGTCCTTGATCGTTTGATTCATACTTAAATACCTGTTTCTCCCTTTGGGGTTGTAATTGGGAGGTGTTTCCGTCTTTCAAAGGATTAGTTTGCTCGATATTTGAAGAAATTGGTGTACTTACGTTTTGATTTCCCTGTGTATTGAATATACCTGAATCCGTAACTTGCATATTAATATCTTGCGGTTCTGTAGAATCGATTGGAGGATGAGTGGGGGGGTCTTTCCCCCCCGAATTGACACTCATTGTGTGTCCCTACACTACCACTATTTCAGTTTGTTTTTTATAGAAATAATTTAACAAGTTTTAATACAAATCTGTTGACTATTAAGCACTCGATATCACCGGCCGATGTAAATAGATACGTGTGGTTCTCTCGAAGATCCGTACGAAACTGATGTAAGAATGTTGAAAATCTGAATACAAATAAAAAATTATAAATTGTCAAACTTAACCAAAAAACTTTTAGTTGCTGAATTTTGTGCCGGGGAGTGTAGTTTAGTTAAATCGGTTATCCAGATGAAGTCAGTTCACAAACTTATTGTAAGTCAAGTTCTATTTAAATACTCAGATTAGCGTTAAACCAGATATACACATAATATATACATCCTAAAAATGTTGTACATGGTTTGTCAAGTGAAATTATCATCCAATTTAACGACCTTCCTCGATACAAACAATTTTCTAAAACGGCGCCAAGGAAACCAATTCACTTTTACTCTTTCTTAAAACAGCCAACATACCAATGATTTCTTCTCAAATAAAGCCATATTTGTTTCTCGAGGTCTGAAAGAGTTATTATGAGATGTTGAAAATTACCCAGATTGATATAATGGATAAAATGCTATCAACATTTTTATAGTAATTTAAAAGATAATATTGGACAATAAAATGTTATTGGTTGGGCACTATGTTTAATAATTCATTAGCTGAAGTTTCACTTGTAGTCTAGGTGGTTTTTGTCTAGCAGGTTTCGAAAGTTAGGAGCTAGAACACAATATTAGCATTTTTATTTCAAGGTAAATAGTAGTTAGTAGGAGAGTTTAACAAGTTTATGATGACATCAAATTTAATGGGTACATCAAATATTAATAAAAATAAATATTATCGTTGCATTTAAATTGATTCACGCTGTTTGCTTAGCAACTGTTCTAAAAACTGAAAGATATTAAAAAGCATCAAGCGGTGAGTAATTTAGGAGTGTCTGCAGTATTATTCAGCGAAAAGGGCATTATAAACTAGGATTTTAATAATTTGTATTAGACCAGGGCCAAACTTCCTACTATCCCGAATTAAATCATATTAAATGGTGCATTCCTTGCCTATGGGTACAAGCGGACCCACCAGTGAATAAAACTCGTAGATACTTATTAATAATTAAATTCTGGTTTTATTTTTTTATTAGTCGTTTCACGTGGTCGAGGTATCAAAGTTAAAAATAATTTTTTCTACAAACGTGTTAAAAATGTTACTTTAAAGCACTAGTGCTTTAAAATTTTCAAGGCACTGCAGTTAAAATTGAAATGTCAAATTTTAAAAACAAACGTAGAAATATTTTGTTTATATTTCATTTATTAACATTAATATTAACAGTACAACTTGCGCAATTTGAAAAAGGTTTTTAGAAGGTTTTTAAAATTTAGTTTAAATTGTATTATTACATTTTTAACACGTTTATAAAAAAACTATTAAAAATTGTTAGAATATACAACAATAAAAGTCGATGTTATTCTATAGTTGTTATGATTTACGTATTGACAGTATATAGGTCTGGATCCCGCGTATGAAAAAAAAGTTGATTAATAGCAAGCTGAAAATTTGTTAATAGCTTAAGGGTGTCTAGTCGGATAAACTTTAATATATGGGAACACTGGAACAGGGGCAGTTTTAATTGTGGAACAGGTTAAAAATTTGGAACGGTCAGACCACGAAAACGGCACATTTATTTTGTCCGACAGAATAGACTTAAACTCTCCAAACAGAGATTAAACTCTCATGCAAAAATCAGACTGCTATTTATCACCTGTCATAATTCCTGTCATTTGACATATTCTACATGTTCCACTCATTAAAACGCCCATTTGGTGACAAATAGCAGTCTGATTTTTTCATGAGAGTTTAATCTCTGTTCGGAGAGTTTAAGTCTGTTCTGTCGGACAAAATACATGTGCCGTTTTCGTGGTATGACCGTTCCAAATTTTTAACGTGGTCCACAATTCAAACTTCCCCTGTTCCAGTGTTCCCATATATCAAAGTTTGTCCGACTAGACACCCTTAAGCTATTAACAAATTTTCAGCTTGCTATTAATCAAATTTTTTTTCATACGCGGGATCCAGACCTAATAGGCATAGGCAGTTTTGATGTAATGTCAAGAGAAATATAAAAATGGAATGTCAGTCAAGTTCAAGTAAAAGTTTTTGTAGGTATTATTGTCCTGTAATTGAGAATATTTTTTTTTCCCATAATCATCACTACGATGATGATTATTACAATTACAATCTGGTCATACTTGACCAATGAGCAATTTTAATCTAACCTAAATTATTACTGTTCCTTAAAATTAAGAGCTTGCCCTATAGCGTCTCTTAATCTAACCTAACAAGATAGTGCACTATTCTAGCATACACACTAACGCGCACAAGCACTATGCTCTGCTTTTCACTATCACCTATCACTTAAACTAGTTCATAAGGTTTTGTCCTCTTCAGTCTTCTAACTTGCCCAGTAGTATCGAGGAGCTGGATTGCCTCAATATTCTCGTGCATGTGAAGTCGTTGCTCGTGACTTCCTGCCATCTTCTTGATGATTATTTCCACAGTTTCCATTCCTAGGTCCTTATGGAGATCACTGTTTGTAACATACCAAGGAGCATCTACAATATTTCTTAGTATTTTGTTCTGGAATCTTTGTATTACTGTTATATTACTTGGTCTAGTACACCCCCATAGTGGGCATCCATAAGTCCATACAGGTCTCAATATTTGTTTGTAAATTAGTAACTTATTATGCATCGACAGTGTGGAGTTTCTTCCAATTAGCCAATTCATTTTTTTATATCTTATATTTAGTTCTTCCCTTTTTTTCTTAACGTGCACCTTCCAGCGTAGTTTTGCATCTAATGTTATACCCAAATACTTAGCAGTATCTGCATATGGTACTTGGATATTGCTGATTATAACTGGTATATATTGTATTTTTTTGTTGGTGAAATTAACATGGATAGATTTAGCTTCATTTAGCCTGATTCTCCATTTTTGTGTCCACTTATAGATTTGGTTAACTGCTATTTGGACCTTGTTGGTCGCCTCTTCACTTGTCGTCCCTACTGCTTGAATAGCTGTATCATCAGCAAAGGTGGCAACTGTGTTGTTTTCCAGTACAGGTATATCACACGTGTATAGTAGGTATAGGACCGGACCCAACACACTGCCTTGTGGAACACCTGCTCTAATTTCTTTTAAGTCTGAAAAACAGTCTTCTTGCTTAATTCTAAAATGTCGTCCTTTTATGTATGACTGTAAAAGTTTTGAGTACTGTATAGGTAAAAAACATTTTAGTTTGTATGTTAAACCTTCATGCCAGACTTTATCAAAAGCCTGTGCAGCATCAAGAAATACAGTTGAACAGACTTTCTTTTCTTCTAGGGATCTTTCGATAATATTTGTGATTCTGTGCACCTGGTCAATTGTTGAATGCTTATTTCTAAATCCGAATTGATGTGTCGGTATCAAATTCCTTGCTTCAATAATTGGTTTTATTCGCTTAAGGAGCAGTTTCTCAAACAGCTTCGATATTACAGGAAGCAGAGATATCGGTCTGTATGACGAAACCTCATGTGCTGGTTTTCCTGGTTTAAGAATCATAATGACTTCCGCCATCTTCCATATCATTGGTACATATTTTAATCTGAATGCACCGTTAAAGAGGTTTGTTAATTTTACGATAGCTCTTCGGGGAAGATTTTTCAACAGCTCACCCGTAATTAGATCATAGCCCGGAGCTTTCTTCGGATTAATATTTTCCCTTATTTCTTCAAGTACTTCTTTTGGTGTAGTTAGCCGAATTTCTTCCTCTAATTGAACAGGTTCCTCCCATCTTTCTTCATCCCCTTGAGGTTCATTTTTAGTTTAATAGGAGGAGAGTGCATAATAGGTCTTTTCAGTCTTTTAGTAGCTTTCCATAAGGAATAATCTGTACTACCGTCATCTGTTAGCTCCTGTAAGTAAGAATTAATCGAGTCATTCTTTAATTGTAGGATAGTTCTTTTGAGTTGTTGACTTGCACGATTTAGTTTAGTCTTATCTTGAGGAGACCGTGTTTGTTGCCAGATTCTTCTCAGTTTTCTTTTTTCAATTATCATGTTCCTTATTTCCTTTGGATAATTATTTCCTTTTACCCTAGGTTTCAGCGTAGGAGTGTTTTCCCATGCTGCTTGCTGGATATTGTTCACCAACAATTCTGCTTCTTTATCTAATTGCTCTGCGTTTTGTATTGGTACACTTAGATTTATTCTCTCTTCAAGGCTTAGCTTAAAACTATCCCAATCCGTCCATTTATTTGTTAATGTGGGGTTACTTTGTTTTTTAATAATCCTGTCACTCATGGTTAGTACTATAGGGGAATGATCAGAATTTAAGTCCCAACAGTCATCAATGTCTATGAAATTAGTTGAAATATTCTTAATAATAAAGAAGTCTATTAAATCAGGGGTCTTGTTTCTATCCGTAGGCCAGTAGGTTGGTCTACCAGTTGATAGTGCTTCACACCTCTGTTCTTTAATGGCTAACAAAAGCTCCTTTCCCTTAGTAGTAGTGATTCTAGAGCCCCAGTGTGTGTTCTTTGCATTGAAGTCACCTCCAATAATGAACCTTTCCCCTAAGCTTTTCAAGAATTCATTATACTGCTCTTTTTTAATGGAATGTTTAGGTGGGCAGTATATTGAACTTATATTTATTTTAAAAGTTTTAGTTTTTATATGTACTGTAGTGGCTTGAATATGTTCAGTTTTATATTCCAACTCTTCATGATGACATATATTATCATTTATGATGATTGCACTGCCTCCTTTGGCCGCATTGTCAGGGTGTATTGTATGATATACCTTATATCCTTTAAATTTGATGTAGGATTGATTTGTGAAATGCGTTTCAGAGACAAGAAACAAATCAATTTTTTCGATGTCAAGGATTGCTTGTAGTTCTTGTTGATGATTAAGCAACCCGTTGGCATTCCATGCGACAATTCTAAGATCATTAGCCATTTCTTACCTTTGGAATAGCACCTTGAGCTCTATATTCCAGGGAAGTGACCCTTTCATTTAATTTTTTCAACTCCTGTAATATCATTTGTAGGGTTTGTTCTGTTTCTTTTTCAATCTCTGTTGTTTTTTGGTATTTATCATTCTGATAATTTTCATTGTGACCTTTTGTTACCGCACTATATGTCTTATTACTAGTAACTTTCTGTGCTTGTTTTCTTTCACCAGCATTTGACTTGGTTTCAGTTGACCTTCTGTCTGGAGGGTGTGGCAAATTCGTCTTTTTCAGACCTCTGTTTTTTATTTTCTGCATTTCCTTTGCGACGATACATCCTCGGTAGTTGGCAGGATGGTTTTCGCCACAATGGACACATTTTGGTTTAACATTTTCAGGTTTGTCGCAATCTTTAGTAAGATGTTTCTTTGTGCATTTAACACACCTTGGCCCTCTAGCACAGAACTTCCATGTGTGACCATATGCTTGACATCGTTTGCATTGCGTTATTAGTTTGGAATTTTTAAAAGGCTGAATTTCAACTTTTGTTCCTAGGATGTCCGTTATCCCATATATTTTGTTGATATCTTCGTCTGGTTTGAAGGTTAACATAAACATGTCTAATGGCTGTTTGGTTTGCCACTTTAGCTTTTTAACTGCGTCTATGGCTTTATAGCCTCTTTTTTGCAGATCTTCAACAATTTTTTGGGACGAGCAAGTGTGATGTAATCTCTTTACTATAACTTTTATCGGTCTTTCTTGTTTGTTTTCGTATGAGTGATATTGGATATTTTCCTCTCTTAAAGCTTTTATTAATTTTCTGTACTCTTCACCGTCTTGTACATTAACTTTTATCACTTCACTATTCACCAGTTTAGTAGTAAAATTTGTTATCTTCGATTTAAGGAAGTTATATAGGACTTCATATTCTTTGAAGCCTTCCACTACCACAGGTGGAGGCATTTTGGCTTTCCTAACTGCAGTTTCTTTGGAGCTATGTTTTTGTGGTGAGATGTATGGTGAAGTATCCATCTTACGTTTCTTACTGGCTCTTGATTGAACCCTAATCCACTCTGTCTCCTTAGCGAGCTCTTCTTCATCTGTTAAATATTCTATTTCATTTTCTTTTTCAGTTAAATTAACTTTTGTTGCCAACTCTGTATATTGAGATTTTAACTGTTCTAGTTCTCTTTCAAGTATGCTTACTGTATCACACAATTTGGTTTTGTGGCTCTCTGCAGCTTTCCAAGCATTAAATAGAGTCTGTTCGTTTTGCGACCTTTTATAATTTTCTTCAAAAAGCGCCTGGTTCACTTGCATAATCATATTTTGGTTGGCTTCTGCCATTGGTTCCTGTGTGTCAAGCACAGGCTGCTGGTTGTAAGCCATATTTACAATAATTCATATAAATAAACAATTTGACTAATTTAATAATTATTGTTTGAAGGACTGGCCTATTTTATTTTTATTTATAACACATGCGATAAAAACGATAAAAACATACATAGCGATAGCAGGCCTGTCCAGTCCCACTCTGCGGAGACAAGACCTGCTCTCAAATTTTGTTGTTATTGTTTTTCTATTGTATACTAATTGCAGATACTAATAAATTATATTCAAATAAAAGAACGGCTTACCGCTTTTATACTGATTTCGTTTCACTACAGAACAGAGTCACATTCACGTGCTTCTCTTCCGACAGTCAATCGAATACTCCATATATAAATATAAATACAAATATATGCTTGCTATTAATTGCTATATTTTCAGCTTGCTATTAATCAAATTTTTTTTCATACGCGGGATCCAGACCTAATAGGCATAGGCAGTTTTGATGTAATGTCAAGAGAAATATAAAAATGGAATGTCAGTCAAGTTCAAGTAAAAGTTTTTGTAGGTATTATTGTCCTGTAATTGAGAATGAATAAATTCATACGTCAAAATAATTGTCAAAGTTAATTTAAATTTGGAAATCTCTCCGAAAAATATTAATTTTTGGCGGATTATTTGATTTATACCGTTCTAATTTAGTTTGTTTAGTTTTGTTAAACTTTTCCTTATTTAGTTTACATTTTGAAAGTGTTCATAAGTTAAACGTTACTTGAAAACTCCTCTATGGAGTCATCTAGTGGAGGCGAACCGCCTGATATTGAGAATTCGATGGATAGTAGCTGTGATTTACAAGATTTAAATGGATTTCTACCCAACCAGCCTCAAAATAAGATAAGTAGTAGTATTAATCTTAACAATATTAATGAAAACAAAATACTTTAGTAAACTCAGATCAACCAGAAAAAACCAGGCCTGTTTATTTATACGAAAAAATTGATTTAGGACCTTTTTACATTTTCATTGAAAACTCCAGTTTAAATTTTACAGGAAAATTAAACGCTGTTAAAATAGGCGAGATCCTATTTACGTTACATCCAGAAATTGACAATTATATAAAAAAAATTGACTCAATCGGACGCAACCGAGTTAGGGTCTCATTTAAAAATTATAGTAGCGCAAATGCTTTAGTTACTTCCAAATTCCTTATTCAAAAAAATCTGACCGCATACATTCCAAAATTTCAATTGTTTAAACTAGGTGTAGTAAGGGATATAGATTCAGATATATCGGAAGAATATCTTAAAAATAGAATAAAGGAATTTGATCACCATTGCAAATTCTCGGTTGAGTATGTGAAACGAATAACAAGAAAAATAGTAGCAGATGACAAAGTAATATTTAATCCAACAAAATCAGTTATTGTGTCTTTTAAATGCCAGAATATACCAAAGTATGTAGTAATTAATCATGTCTTACACACTGTTGAAAAATACCAGCAAAAGGTAATTATCTGTTACCACTGCTATAGGTATGGGCACATGAGTAAGCAGTGTAAAAGTAATCCTCGCTGTTTTAAGTGTCATGAATCTCACCTTTCCGATTCTTGTTCTTCATCATCGTTTAACAAAAAATGTCTATCCTGTGAAGGTGAACACTTCACTAATGAATGGGAGATATGCCCAGAATTTGATCGCCAAAAGAAAATAAAACATTATATGTCTGAAAACAGCTTATCTTTTAAGGAAACAATTAAACTCTTTCCTAAGATAACTTATGCATCTATAGCAGCCAATAATTCCTCAATAAATTCTCATCAAACTCCAAATATGAATGCACCATCCTCTTCATATTCCTTTACTCAATTGTCCACGTCTCAAACATCTTCCAATCAGTTCGCTCTACCTTCAGTTTCAAATAGATATACAATAATAAAACCACCAAAATACAAACGACCTATCTCTTCCTCACCAGACCAAGTAACAATGGAACATCAAAAAATAATAAAGTTAAACCCCATGTCCAACAGACCTGGTGGTATTATCACCTCTTCTTCGTATCAATCTACATTTAATCCAGAACAAGGATCTAAAATACATGAACCATCAAAAGAATTAACAGAATTAATATCAAATATAGTTACAAGTATTATCTCTAATATAAATCACAAAAATTTTGAAATTCCAGAAAAATCAGTTCTAGTAAATTCAATTCAATCAGTTTTAAGTTCTCTCTTATATAATAATGAATAGATTGGTAATTTGTCAATGGAATTGTAGATCGGCTAACTCTAATAGAGAAAACCTTATCCACCTATTAGAAGACCAGAAAGTTGATATCGCATTATTGTCAGAAACTAGATTTAAACCAGAAAAGTATTATAACTTTCACGGGTACAATATTGTCAGAGACGACCGCTTTTCAGTAACTGTTGGCGGTGGCTCAGCAATTTTAATAAATTCAAACCTATATTACGAGGAAGTCACCATGAAAGTAGATTTAATAAACGTCAATAAAGTAGCAATAAAAATAAAGTTTAAGTCATATACTGTCACATTTATATCTATGTATGTTCCTCCAGGAACCAAGTTATTGTTACAACAATGGAACAATTTCATAACATCTATAGAAAGACCATTTATAATAGGAGGTGACCTTAATGCTCACCACATTGCCTGGGGCCTAGACAACCAAACAGATATGAAAGGTAAAATCTTGATGGACTGTATAGACGATAATAATTTAATATTCAAAAATGATGGCTCTCCTACTTTCTTTAGGAACTTCTCGAAATCGGCAATAGACCTGACCATTTGTACTCCTGACTTAAACCACCTGATCACTTGGAAAACACTTCAAGACCTATTTGGTTCAGACCATACACCTATAAGAGTAGAGTTAGAGGATCAACCAACTCATACATATAATCCATATTCACAAAAGTGGAATTTAAAGAATGCCGACTGGAAATTATATGAACAGTATTCGGAAGATGTATTCTCTCAATTTAAAGATATAAATTCTTATGAACAAATTTTGCACAATATAAATACAACTGCATCCTACTGCATCCCCAAATTTAAAATAAAAAAACCGACTTCCAGAGGAAAATACTGGTGGGATTTAGAATGTGAAGAAGCAGTCAGAAGAAGACAGGAAAGTTTTTGTATATTCAAAGAAAATCCAAACCATGAAAACCTACTTAAGTATAAAAAAGATGATGCACATGTCAAGAAGATCACTAAACAAACTAAAAGAAATAGCTGGAGAGATTATGTCGGATCCCTAAATAGGTCAGTCCCTATTAAAGATGTATGGTCAAAAGTTAACCGAATAAAAAATAGAAAAACAATGAACAAAGTCCCTGTTATTCTGTCGGAAGCTTCGTGGGTAGAAGAGTTCCATCAAAATATCACACCGCCGTCTGCAGAATTAGTAATTCCTGATTTACAACCAAATGCGCTGTACGACTATCCAGAACCAATCCGTTTCCTAGTCAAACCATTTTCTGCCACTGAACTAAACTTTGCGTTGAAGAAAAACTCAAATTCAGCACCAGGTGCCGATAATATCCATTACTCGATGCTATCAAATCTTTCAAGAATTGGTAAGGCTGCACTACTAAATATATATAATGAAATTTGGATGCGCCGCATAAAGATTCCTGACGATTGGCACGTTTACACTATTATCCCGGTTTTAAAACCAGGAAAATCATCAAAGAATTGGGATTCTTACCGTCCAATCGGTCTGGCTTCCTGTATACTAAAAACATATGAGAGACTTATTAAAAACCGTCTGGAATTTTGGCTAGAAAAGAACGACCTATTACCAAGAAGTCAGTTTGGTTTTAGAAAAGGTAAATCCACACAAGATAGCCTCTGCCACTTTTTAATAGACATTTATAGTTCCTTTACTTATAAGAAAGCAGTTAGTGCTTTGTTCTTAGATATAAAAGGGGCTTACGACAACGTTAATCTTCACATACTATACGCGAAAATGTTGGAAATAGGAATACCCGAGATAGTAACATGGAACATCATTAACTTATACATTAATCGAGCAGTTCACGTTAGATTAAATGGAGATCAATCTAACTCCCGATACACATCTTTGGGACTACCTCAGGGTAGCATCCTAAGTCCTATATTATATATACTGTATACTGCTGACTTAGAAACTAAACTTCCTCAACACATAAAAATCCTACAGTACGCTGATGATGTTGCGATATATGCAGAAAATAAGTCAATAGATAGATGTAATAACTACCTTAAATCGACATTGAATATTATAAAAAAATGGGCTACCGATAATAACTTAACAATATCAGAGAGTAAATCAACCATTGTTACCTTTACTAAAAAACGATATGTTCCTCAAAGCCATCTACAATTTGATAATACTAGTATTCCTTATAAAACTTCAATAAAATTTCTTGGCGTATTTTTAGACTCCAAATTAAATTGGAAAGAACACACAAATTACATATTACGAAGAATGGAAAATGCAATGAATATCATGAAGACTGTAAGTGTCAGTAACTGGGGAGCTGATCCAAACATATCAATATTACTATACAGAAATTTGATAAGATCAATCTTAGACTATGGATCTATTTTTTATGGCTCAGCATCAAACTCTGTACTCCAAAAAATCGAGAGGATCAAAAATAAGGCACTTAGGTTATGCACTGGTTATCTTCGTAGCACACCTATATTGGTCATGGAATGTGAGCTTAATGAACCTCCACTTTCATTACGCAGGGAATACCTAAGTGAGAAATTTATAGTTAAAACAGCGGTTAACGATAAACTGCTATTAAATAAAATTGTTCATTTAACCACCTCATACCTAACTCATTATTACTGGGAAAAAAAGAAACTGCTTTTAGTTGTGGAAAGCTTCCTCAACGTTTCTAATTCCATTGGCGACATACACCAAATTGAACAAAGCTCGTCTCGAAAGCTAAATTATGAAGATTATTTATCTCCAGTTAACTGTCATTTAAGTAATATTCGTGCGACAGACTTCCTTACTAAAATAGACCACCTTCAGTGTGTACAAAAAAATTGGGGGAGTTATCAGAAATTATATACGGATGGTTCAAAAATGGAAGCAAAAGTTGGATATGCTATATATTACCCACAAAAAAGTATAAAAATAAACAACAGATTACCTGATAAAATGACAATTTTCACAGCTGAACTCATTGCAATCAAAGAAGCATACAAAATATGTATTAATCAAAAAGAACTCAATTATGTTATATTTACAGACTGCCAAAGCATTGTAAAGACATTGAAATATAATGTACATAATTTTGCAGAAAATTATATCATCAGTGACATCATAGCAATGAACAGTGAAGCTTTGAAATCGGGCAAAAATATAATATTGTGTTGGATAAAAGCACACATTGGTATAAAAAACAACGAAATAGTAGATGATCTGGCTAAAAAAGCAACAACGAAGGAATCCACTCTGCATACTTATCAACTTCCTATGGGAGACATAATTTCTATTATGAGATCTATCAAACGGACGAAATGGCAGGAACAATACAATAATTCAGACAAAGGAAATTATTACAAAAAAATCCAGCCTACACTTCCCATCAAGACATGGTTTAATCAAGTTTCCAACAAAGGCTTTATCAAAACTATTTGTCGAATAAGAAGTAATCACTGTCTGACTCCAGTCTACAAAAGAGAAATAGGACTTGTAGATAATGATGAATGTTTATGTGGAGAGCTAGCTGATCTACAACATATGCTGTTAGAATGTCCTTTACATTTTATTGAAATATCAAACTTTTTTGCCAATCTAGTTCAAGTTAATGTACAATTTCCTTTTAATCTTATATACCTTTTACAATCAAACAATCTAGATGTTTATAAAATTTTGTACAACCATGTTAATTGTTTAAAATTAAAGCTCTGAGAAAAAAAGAAAAAAAAAAAAAATAAAAAAAAAAAAAAAAAAAATTAAATAAAATAAAAAGTTACTAAGATCTAAACCTCCGCGAGGTTGAATCGGGTTTAGGTCTTAGCGCGATAAAAAAATATACAAAAAAAAAAAAAAAAACTAAAAAAAAAATAAAAAATGTAATAAAAAAAATGTTAAAAAATATAATAAAAAAAATAATAAAAAAAAAACAGTAAAAAAAAAACAGTAGTACTAATAGTTTTAAATTTAGATACTAAGCATATATTTTGTAAAAGAGAGAATTCAAAACACATTGACTGGCCAGTTGGTTGCTTAAACCAGTGCCAATAAAACATAAACACACACACACAGAATGAATAAATTATAATTGTTGATATATAAGACGTTTGTAGAAAAAATATTGTATGATATACGTGTTAAAATTACATTTTTAAGGCACTCATGTGAATTTCAAACCTTCACATGCGTGCCTTAAAATTGTATTTTTAACACTTATATCATAAATAACTATTTTGTAACCAAAATAATAATAAACCCTTACATTTAATCCAGATAATATTTACTCAATACAGCTTTTACATAAAAATGTTTGAATGGTCTGGACAAATAAACTCCTTATATATACTTGATATATTGTTCGATATTTTGTCTTTTTGCCATCCCTAATCTTCACATCATCCAGGTTTTGGATTTTTACAAGAATTTCCAGTTGTTCCAGCTACTGCATGTGAATTTATTTTAAGTTTTTGTGGAACTTTGGTCAACATTCGAGTGTCTCGCCATTTTTCTGTTGTTTATACGCCAAGTCTTTTATAAAAAACCTTCTTTTATGCAGTTTGTTTATATTAGGTTTGTTCTAGCAAACAGTCAAACTAGTCAAAAACCGTCAGCAAACAGTTGGTCAGTGAGAAAACATAATACAGTCACCAGTGCTATCCCCTCTACTCGCGCTGGTCCACTATTCGCTGATGGTTTCAAACCGTTTGAAACTGAAGCTATTACAAACCTAATAGGTCTGGATCCCGCTTATGAAAAAAAAGTTGATTAATAGCAAGCTGAAAATTTGTTAATAGCTTAAGGGTGTCTAGTCGGACAAACTTTGATATATGGGAACACTGGAACAGGGGAAGTTTTAATTGTCGAACAGGTTAAAAATTTGGAACGGTCAGACCACGAAAACGGCACATGTATTTTGTCCGACAGAACAGACTTAAACTCTTCGAACAGAGATTAAACTCTCATGCAAAAATCATACTGCTATTTATCACCAAATGGGCGTTTTAATAAGTGGAACATGTAGAATATGTCAAATGACAGGAATTATGACAGGTGATAAATAGCGGTCTGATTTTTGCGTAAGAGTTTAATCTCTGTTCGGAGAGTTTAAGTCTGTTCTGTCGGACAAAATAAATGTGCCGTTTTCGTGATGTGACCGTTCCAAATTTTTAACCTGTTCCACAATTAAAACTGCCCCTGTTCCAGTGTTCCCATATATCAAAGTTTATCCGACTAGACACCCTTAAGCTATTAACAAATTTTCAGCTTGCTATTAATCAACTTTTTTTCATACGGGGGATCCAGACCTATAATATATTAAGGATTGATATGCATATTTAATATAAAACATAATATGTGCGTTCCTCTTCTCTACGTGCCATCTTCGCGACAAGGTTGGCAATCATGATTGCTATTCTAACTTTTGACACTACAGCCCGAAAGGGTTCAGTTGAGCTGCATCCAAACGATTCTGAGATTTAATATGTGCGTTAATTACCACCAAATCTAAAAAACTGTTATACAATAACTGGCCACGTTTTAGTTCCTCTTTTGAAAGTATACGCTGAAGCGAGTTTGTCTGTTGTATCTACATCTCCTTTGGTTTTATTATAGTTCAAAATAACGCCTGGTTTTTTATGTTCTTGCAATGACACCTTATTATCCAAATGCATTGAGGACAAAAGATAGAAGGATAACAGATTTACCCTTATTTGGACTGTATGAAACTAACATAATATTTTTATGTTTTTTTCTGTGTACGCTTCTGTACAGTACACATAAGCAGTTTTGACATCAGATCAAAGCCATAATTTAATTCCATATTTCCAACGTTGTTTAGTTAGAATACACTGTCTGAAGGCCGAAGGGACATTTATCTCTATAATTGTAAATGTACATGGTACAGTGTAAATGATACAAGTTGTTGATCGACAGTGAGGCTTTCATATGGTATGAACATTTTGGAAAGTTATGCTACAAATAAATCAAATTAACTTCTAATTTGAGCTCACTTCTTATGCAACCGTAGAATAGGTGTATCTTTCTTGTTATCAAATAGCAGAGAGCGACTGGTGTTACAGAATCTTTTAGATACATAGTACCTCTAAAAATAGGCCTGCCATCAGAATTATTCCAAAGTTCTTGCAGAGATTTTCCAGCACCTTTATGTACACTAGCAAAAACAGCCTTCTCGAAAAACAAAAACAGTAGGCGCATTTGAAAACAATTTCTGTGTAGGTACCGATGGATTCATATACAACGTATGTGTTGTTCTCAATTCAAAGAAAAACCAAAATGATATTTTAAAATGCAAATACGTTAACCTGGTTATACACCTTATCTTGAGTTTCTCATGAAACATCACGTCTGAAGTTTGCGTTACAATAAAGATATAAAAATTTGAATTTTACTAGTGGATCCAGGCGTACCCATAAACAGTAGAAATGTTAAAGCTAGTAAAAGGTAAAAAAATAGTAATAGGATGGAACCCCTTTCCATCCAAAAATTAAAGAAAAGTAATTTACCGACGGTATAAGATCGTGACGTGGAAGTAAACGGTAAAAACGGTTTATCTCGATTTCCGGCAAAACTGAAAGTTAAATGGCAAAGTTGTAAACATTAAATAGTTTTACATACAACTTTTGTATTCAGTACTTTTTTTCTCATATCCTCGACATTTCTGCTAAAAATTAAAATAATCGAGTTTTTGATTATTTATTTTAAGCTAACACAAAAAAAAAATTCACGAAGTTGGGTGAAAACTTACCATTTTTTATCTCAACAATAATATTTATTTTTCCCTTATTTGGTTTAATATCAAAAAGTACGCTAATTACTAATCGAACATTCTTACGTCAAAAATCTGTGCGTTTTTAACCCTACGTTAGGCGCGTCGATATTGCTGACAAGCTTAGGCGCGTGGTCTACGATTGTAGACCAATAGTTTTTTGTCGTATAATACCGGATTTTGACAAAATTAACAAATTAGTGGTTAATAACATGTTTATTTATGTTCGCACTTTGATATTAGATATGTTTTGTTCCTTGGCTTTTCTCATTTTGACAGTGGTAAAATTAAAAACGAGGTCATGATTTTTTGGATCTTTATTCGCAAGTAAATGAAAATGGTCACAAAAATAAGCTCAATTTAGTAAAAAACACAAACATTTTTTATGTTTGAAGTTATAAAATGACAAATAGGAATAAATAATAAAGAATAGAACTAAAAAGTAAAAAAAGAACAAAACTATTAAATGGTCAAAGTGTCACAATTTTAGTCCGTCAAACATTCAGTGCAAATATCCCCAAAATGATCCTTGAATGCAAATGTGTCACATCTTTGGCATGCCCTTCTTGTTGACATATTGCAAAATCATGCACAAATACAACATCGTCTCACGTAATTTGTTGGAATATTAGGGGAAGGGGGTACGACTTCTTGAACTGCGAGCAGTACGCTAGCTCGTCGTCTAAGTTCTCTTAGCAGGGAAGGTATAGTTGATCCATATTCAATTTGCTGTTTGATTAGTTCCCATGCTAAGTTTTCAATGAAGTCGCTTCTTGAAACATTTTCATTTATGTTATTAGCTTTATATACACAGCAGGCTACATATTAGCTTTATATATACAACTAAAAACTGGAACGCGCTTAGTCGCGTGGTCTACGGTTGTAGACCAGTGCTCTTTGAATAATGGTAAAAAAATAATGCAAACAGATCGGCGGCGTTTAGCAAACTGAAGAGTAAGTTGGAAGTATTAGTGACAGCTACTAAGCGGGATGGGAGCGTATGTGCAGTTTTATGCAATTGGCGACCACTTAAAGGAGAGTGGTCTACGATTGTAGACCACGCGCCTAACGGAGGGTTAAAAATGTGGGTGCATTTTTTCTTCGCTGAAATATCTACTTTTGGCTGGTGTAAAAAATATACATTACTTTATCAAATTTTCTGAGAAAATGCAAAAAACGAAAAAACTCAAATTCGAATTCGAACTCGAATTCGATTTTTTTTTTAATTATTATGTAAAATTTTTAGGTATTTTTTAAAATGTACACTTTAATTGCTCGAAAAACATAAGATTTCATGATACAATAATGCAAGGACATAGGCGCAAAGTGTCGCCTGTCAAAATGTTGAATGTGTGTTAAATGTAGTCATTTTTTTTTGAATCCTGAGAAAACTAATAAATAGTTTTGAAAAATTTAAACGCAGAATGAAAGGTTACATCCTTACCGAGGGTAGAAATATTTGAGATTAAAAATCACACTAAATTTTTCCTTTTTTTTCACCTTTGTAACTTACTAAAGTAATCATTATCCGCTCTGAGCTCGTAGGTAGAGAGGATTAATAAAAATTCGAGAGCGCCAGTAGTGACAAGTCAGTGAACCTTTACTGGAAATTTGACGTTCTGCATTAAGAGTTGCATATAATTTTTACTAGATGTCTCATTTAAAATGCCGAAAGTTCCTTAGAATAAACAAAAAGTTTCTTTTGAACGAGATATTTTAAATTAAAAATCACACTAAAGTTTTTTTTTCACCCCTGTAACTGATTCAAATAAACAGAAATTTTAGGGACTTTTGACCCTCGATAATAATGTAGTCTTTCATTCTTCGTTTAAATTTTTCAAAGATACTTATAGGTCTGGATCCCGTGTCTAGTCTTACAAACTTTGATGTATGGGAACACTGGAACAGGAGAAGTTTTAATTGTGGAACAGGTTAAAAATTTGGAACGTGAGACTACGAAAGCGTCCCATGTATTTTGTCGTTCCAAATTTTTAATCTGTTCCACAATTAAAACTTCCCCTGTTTCAGTATTCCCATACATCAAAGTTTTTTTTCATACGCGGGATTCAGACCTATTATTGGTTCTCTCAGCATTCGAAAAAAAGTTGGCCTTAAAAAGAGTTGGCCCGAAATTTTACGTTTACGCTCTTAATTAATTAGCAGAATAAATTTTTTCTAATATTATCTGTCAACATAAACTTCAAAACGATCAGCAAAATCTTAAAAATAATCATCATGAATAATAAATTCTGTACTTACTGATATTATTTATCAATTACAATCCAATTACTTCTTTACCTTGTAAATATTACACGGTAAGAATTAAATAATAAGTTTGAAACAATTATTATTTGCTTTTCTCCTTTCTTCTTTAAATTTTCGGCCGAAACAGTAAGTCTTCCTCTATATTTCTAGATGGCGATACCAGCCATACCAGCGAAACTCACAGAGGATAGGCAACACTTTTCTCTTTCTAGCGAAATTTCCAACGAAACTTGTACTAGTAATCCGATAGATAGGTGGCGATACCAGCGAAGCTCAGGGCGTATAGAAGTTTTTGCACATTTGACATTTTGACAGGCGACATTTTGCGTCTATGCCCTTAAAATACTAAAAAATTACAAGTTAAAATACTTGAAATACTATACTTAATAATAAATATATAATATACTTTGACAAAGTTGTATGATTTTTATTAAATTATATGAGTACTTAGGCCTATTTATTGCTATTTTAAGGTCAATTATAAACTGCGCGTCATAGAAAACGGGCCACCCACAAAATTTAAGAAAATTTTGATTTTTTTTTCTGGACTTAAATTAATTTTTTTGGACATTGACTCAGTTACTTTTATATCACGTCACCTGACATTATCATTAGTAAATAAAATTGAAAACAAAAGTAGAGAAAATAATAAATATACCTATTGAAAATTTTGATGAAACATTACAGTTACAGTTATAGCAATAATTGAATTATAGAGGCAAGAAAATATTCTGGTTTCAATAATATATTCTACTACCAATATTCTGGATACCATTCATCATTCGATTTTGCATAGAA
The DNA here is from genome assembly GCF_917563875.1 of Diabrotica virgifera virgifera. Taxonomy (NCBI): domain Eukaryota; kingdom Metazoa; phylum Arthropoda; class Insecta; order Coleoptera; family Chrysomelidae; genus Diabrotica; species Diabrotica virgifera. Next base: position 114,416,311 of record NC_065451.1, on the reverse strand, counting down.
CTGATCTTGTTTTGGAAGCCCTTGTGCGGAAAGTGGTCCATCTATCAATGAAAAAACCCTTTGAAACTCTTCACATGTTGGTGGAGCAGGTATATGACGTCTTACAAGCTTTTTAAGTAGGCTCCATATTTGCTCAATAGGATTAAGGTCTTGACTTTGAGAAGGCCAGTCCATCTTTAGAATACCAAAATCTTCAAGATACTGTGTTTTGCCGTGTGTGATCTCCTATCTTGGATTAGCAGAAAACCATTACCAATAAACCCAGCATATGGCATCACATGATATATCAGTGCGCTATTAATGTGCCCTTCTCAATCAAGACGAGATCTATGTGTGCCTCAAAAGAAATTCTGCAAAAAATATTACTGAACCATCACCAAAAGCAACCTGGAGTGACCGAGTGCAGGCAGTATAACGTTCTCAAGCCCTTCTGTGGACTTATTTCGACAATCTTTACTTTCTTTTTCCCAATCGTCTATTGTCCAATTCATAAGTCTGCGCCTTTTGTGAGCAGCAGTAAGTAATAGCTCCGATGCTGTATTGCAAGCTGTCAAAACCTGTTCTGTTAACCTCTGTTGAACAGTTTCTTCTTTTTGTCTAAATTAATTTAATAAAAAAAAATTTTTGTACACCCTGTATAAATAATTATGTTAATGTCTGAATATGTTAATAACTGAATAGAGAATTAAATAACCTTTGAAATGAGCTATCACACAACCCCTACTCTCATTTAAAAAAAATCGATTACGTCATCACGCCCAGATGGATGACGTAACTAGTATTATATATATGCCAAAAAGTCCTAATTTAAGAATAAAAATCGACCTATCTGAGGATTTCTCTTTAAATTTGCCCATTCTCGAGATAATAAATTTTTGCAAACTCAAACGTCCTCACTTACACTACAGTGTGATCGCCCGCTTGATTAGAAATTAAAAAACAAAGGGGTTTTCGATATTGTATTGCAAAAGCTCTTCGGGATTTCATCAATAAATGTTTAAAGAATATCTACCTACCTTGGCAACATTGAAATTTTTAGTTAAATGTCCGATTTAGGGTTAAAAATGGCCGATTTCGCAATTTTCAAAATTTTTAATCGCTTATATAACAAAGACTATTAACCTAAGAGAAAAATCACTAGAGACCTTTTCTGTTTGGAATGATTCAAAAAACCTAAAAAAACTTTTTGATGCAAATAAATTAACTTTAGGAAAAACCCCTAATCTTTTCCCTCGCCTGGCAAGGTCTTGTGCTCTTCAGAATCGCCTGTCATTGTACACATTTCTTCTAAATAACTTACTAAAACACATACTTAAATTTAAACTTTACAGAAGAAAGTTTATTTTACCCCCTAAATTTGCACTTTTCGATTCACCTGGTAAATACACGTGCACGGCTGATGCCTGCCAGGTCATGGTTTTTAGCCTTGGTGTGCTATGAATTATCACTATACAAATTTCTAGCCTTACAGGACGACCGTTAGTCGGAGGGTTCACTAGCTCTTAGACTATAATATTATTGGCCAAATTATCCATTACTTGTCGTATTGTTTCTACTTTGGCACGTTTTTATAAAAATTTAAATTAATTTTTTGCGGAAAAAAAACTCCTAGTAGAATAATTTATGTGTTATTTTTTTCATAACCGTACTTCTAATATGACGGTACTAAAGTTATTTTGGAAAGTCAAACCATATTATGTAATAACCATCAAATTTCAACTGTTCTATTGTTATAATCATCCAGCTGTGTCAAGGAAACCAGACTGCTGGCTCCCCGCAAAGGAAATTTATCGATATTATTATTAAAATTGACAGTAAACCATGTAGTGGACAAATTTACATAACTTTCAGAGAATCATTGTGTCGGTAAATAATGTTTTATTATCAATTGTAATATTTCAATGGGAATGGAATAATGCTTATTGAATTCGAGCTATAATTCTTTATCATTTTTAAACGCTTTTATTAATTAAACGCTTTTATTTAGTTTAATCGTTTGCGTCAAATCTTTACACGTTAATTTGACTGCCTTTTCTTCAATGGAAATGAATGAAATTTTGCAGACATATGGATTCGCGGGAACAATACACGAATAGTCGATCAATTTTTTTTTATGTTTCATCATTCTCTTTGCCTTATCCCTATGTGGGGTCGGCTTCCCTAATTGCATTTCTCCACACAATTCTATCTTGGGCCATATCAATGTTAATCCCCTTTACCAACATGTCCTGCCTTATCGTCTGCCCCCAGGTCTTCTTTGGTCTTCCTCTCCTACTCCTTCCAGGAATCTGCACTTCAGCTATTCTTCGTATTGGGTGGTTAACGTCTCGACGTTGAACATGACCAAACCATCTTAACCTATGCTCTCTCATTTTGGCATCAATTGGTGCCACACCTAGACTTCCCCTAATATACTCATTTCTAATTTTATCCTTCTTTGTCACTCCATTCATCCATCTAAGCATTCTCATTTCCGCCACATGCATTCGCTGTTCCTCTTTCTTTTTCACTGCCCAACATTCAGTTCCGTACATCATAGCTGGTCTTATGGCTGTTTTATAGAATTTTCCCTTCAGCTTCATTGGAATTTTTCTGTCACACAACACACCACTCGCTTCTTTCCACTTCATCCATCCAGCCCTAATTCTACTGCATGCATCTCCATCTATTTCTCCATTACTCTGTAATACCGATCCTAGGTACTTAAAACAATTGCTTTTTACAATCGTTTCACCATCCAAAGATACCATTTTATTTGTAGTAGCTCCATCTTTAAATGAACATTCCAAATACTCTGTTTTTGTCCTACTAAGTTTTAAACCTTTTTCCTCCAGAGCTTCTCTCCACTGTTCCAGTTTTTGTTCTAAGTCTCTTTCACTATTTCCTACTAACACGACATCATCAGCATACATTAAGCACCATGGAATGTTACCCTGTATTTTCGCTGTTATCTGGTCCAAAACTAATGAGAATAAATACGGACTAAGCACAGAACTTTGATGCAATCCTACTTTCACATGAAATTTATCAGTCTCTCCCACACCTGTCCTAACACTAGTCGTTCCTCCCTCATACATATCCCTCACAATCTTTACATATTCACCAGGGACTCCTTTCTTATTGAGTGCCCACCACAGAATCTCTCGAGGAACTCTATCATATGCTTTCTCAAGATCAATGAATACCATATGAGCGTTTGTTTCTTTACTCCTGTATTTTTCCATCAACTGCCTTATAATGAAAATTGCATCTGTTGTTGATCTACCTTGCATAAAGCCAAATTGATTCTCGGATATTTCGGTCTCTTCATGTATCCGTCTATCAATTACTCTTTCCCATATTTTCATGGTGTGGCTAAGCAGTTTTATAGCCCTGTAGTTTGTACATTGTTGTATATCTCCCTTCTTTTTGTAAACAGGTACCAGTATACTGCTTCTCCATTCGTCTGGCATTTGTCCAACTTCCATAATTATATTAAATAGACCTGCTAGCCACCTTTTTCCTGTCTCTCCCAATGCTCTCCATACTTCCTCAGGAATATCATCTGGTCCTACCGCTTTTCCTTTCTTTATTTTTTGAAGCGCTTGAGCCACTTCCTCGTTGGTTATTTTGGTGACCATTGCTGCTACTGTCTCCGTTGACTCTACAGTCTGTCTGTCAAATTATTCATTTAATAAGCTGTCAAAGTACTTTCTCCATCTCTTTTTGACATCCCTTTCGTGAACTAGTATTTTATTATTTTCATCTCGGATACATCTAATCTGATTAAAATCTTTTGCTTTCTTTGCTCTCTGTTTGGCTATTTTATATATCTTCGTTTCGCCTTCCCTGGTATCAAGTTGATCGTATAGGTTTAAATACGCTTCTGCTTTAGCTTTTGCTACTGCTACTTTCGCTTCCTTTTTGGCGACCAAATTTACTCAACGCAACAGCAAGTCACTTACTGTCACTTGCTGTTGCGTTTAGTAAATTTAAATTTCCGACTTATCATCGACTTATTTCGTATGCTTTAAACGATGACGCACGGGTAAAGATTCGCGGACTCAAATGTAATTTCACTTTTTACGTTATTTGTTTACGTCATGCTTCATATATAAGCAATAAAGTTTCAAATTTATCCAGTTTCTGTCCGGTTTCTATCCAGTTTTCAGCGAAAAAAGTTATGGCACCGCAGAGGGACGAATGCTGCCCTTAGTATTGTCGACGGCTTCGACTGTCCATAAAACGCAAGGTTCGACTGTTGACTACGCTGCGCTGTCGTGAACTTGGACTTGGGCCCGAAAGTGTTTGCGTAAGGACAGGCTTAAAAGTCTGCATTGAGCCTGCAAAGCTTACGTTTCATTGAGCCGAGTGCGATTATTAAGGTACGTATCCATACAAGGGTGAACCCCGCTCGGTGTAGCTGCTCAAATGGATACAGCATGCGCTCCCTTACATATAAACCCCAAACCGGTTGAAACGAAGAGTGTACGCGCCAAGCGGCGATCACCGACGTATCCACTATGTGGAGCTACTATACCGAGCGAGGTTTACCCTTGTATGGATACGTACCTTGAGACGGCTTGCGCCTTGAAGAACTGCATTGCGAGAAATTAACAGCGTCTACACCGTGCAATAGTAAAGTATTACAAGAGATGGAAATACTGCGAAAACGAAAACTGTAATAGTCGTAAATAATGATTTTGATTTAAGAAATGTATGAAGAAATTACAGAAAATGTACAATGTATGTATCAAAAGTTAAAATAAACGCAAAAAAGGTATCTGTCATATACCTACATCCTTTTTTTTTTAAACATGACGATATGTTTTAATGTTTGAAAAGTGTAAGACTAAAAAGTACTCGTAAAAATAAAACAATATAAAAAAAAAGTTTTTTAAGAAACGCTTTTATTTAGTTATGAGTGACTAAAAGTTAAAATATAAAAAAATCAACTAAAAAGCAAAAAATAAAAAAAAATCAAACTCGACGGAGTATTCGAAAAAAACGTTCGTTAAAAAAATGAAAAAAATCTAGCACATTCGTTAAAGAAAAGCGTGGGGCGCGTCTTCATCGAATAAACGGTTTTCGCCCCACGATTTTCTTTAAAGAATGTGTTAGATTTTTTAATTTTTTTAAAGAACGTTTTTTTCGAATAATCCGTCGAGTTTGATTTTTTAATTTTTACTTTTTAGTTGATTTTTTTATATTTTAACTTTTAGTCACTCATAACTAAATAAAAGCGTTTCTTAGAAATTTTTTTTTCATATTGTTTTATTTTAGAATTACATTGTTAGTGCAGTCACTGAAGGTTTTCACCTCCGATTTCGTTGAACCTCCATCGATTTTCATGAAAATTAGTGAGTAATTAGAGAATACCTCAAGGAACAAAGGTGACATGATGCCAACTTGCACTTTTACCCTGGAGGTGGATGCCACCCCTTCTCGGGGTTGAAAATTATTTTATTAAAAATAATACCATAAGTCCATAGAGGGACAAATTATAAGCAAAATTTGTTATATAAAGTTATTAAAATAAATCAACACTTTTTGAGTTATTAAAGACCAAAGATTTTATTTTTTCGTAAAAAAATTCATGTTTTAAATCAGTTTTTCACGTATAAATCAAAAACTATAAGCTTTTACAAAAAAGTTATTATTACTGAAATTGAAGATAATAAAAAACTGAATACATTCTTCACATAAAGAACTAAACCAATGTTAGTTCAAAATGAGTTATTGGCAATTGAATGTGTATTTTTTTCGACGAGTACTCAAATCTAAGTATTCAAGCTTATAACGGGGAAACGATGCAATGTATAAAATATTCCTGCTTAACATTTGTCAAAGTACTTCGGAATACCTATCAAATGAGCTTCAGAGCAAGGTAATACCGTCAAAATTAAGCAAGTTATAATGAAAATAAAAGAACCATTTCGAATTTTTTAGGAAAAAGTGAAGAATAAAACATACGCCATTTCCACAGAAATTAAAATTTATAGTAATCCTTACAAGAACTTCTTTATATTAGCATAAGTAATGGTTTCGATAATTTTGACCGGTTTAGAATGCATTTTTTTGAAAAAAAGATATAATTTAAAAAAATCAAAATTTTTAAAATTATTGTAATTCTCATATTCCTTTGATAATAACTCCAAAAATGCTCAATATACGTAAAAAATTATATATAACCAAATTTTAGTTTTTTCTGTGCCAAATATTTTACCTGTTTTAATATTACTATAGGGTAAAAAATAACCGAGATAGAAACGTTTAAATCTTAAATTTTGCTGTGGGAACCATGCAACCGGAGTCATTTAACCTTTTATTTTTAAAAAAGTAAGGGGTTTAGAAGATTAGGTTTAACGTGCTTAAATGGCACTTAGAATTAACTTTCAAACAGTTTTTAGATAAACCTGATACCGGAAACACGAACGGAGTTATTAAAAAAAAAAACAATAACATTTTTTTGAAAAACTTTTAAAAGATAAATTTTGAAAAAATATTTGGAGCATAAATTTTAACGCTATCAACATGTTCGGGGGCTCATTTGATAGATATTTTTAAGTACTTTGACAAATGTTTAATAAGTTTATGTTATAAAATGCATCAATTTCCCGTTATTTCAGCTTGAATACTTACAGTTTTTTACTCGCCGAAAAAAATATACATTCAATTACCTATAACTCACTTTTAGTTAACGTTAAAGGTTTTTCTAGTAAGGGATTTTTTTTATTTTTAATTAGCTTCAATTTTGATGATAATAACTTTTTTCGAAAAACTTACACTTTTTGAGTTATTGATGAAAAATTGGTTAAAAACATGCATTTTTCTCAAGAAAAATTAAAATCTTTGATCTTTAATAACTCAAAAAGTTTTGATTTATTTTAATAACTTTATATAACAAATTTTGCTTGAAATTTGTCCCTCTATCGAATTATGGGGTTATTTTTAATAAAATAATTTTCACCCCCGAGAAGGGGTGGCATCCACCCCCAGGGTAAAAGCGCAAGTTGGCACCATGTCACCTTTGTTCCTTGAGATATCCTCTAACCACTCACCAATTTTCATGCAAATCGATGGTGGTTGAACGAAATCGGAGGTAATAGCTCATATCCACCTTCATTGACTCCACTATGTAGTATAAATGCAATGAACTTAGATTGCAAAGATGAGCATTTCAAATTATTTAATAACTAATTTTAAATAGGCGGTCATTGAAGGTTTTCACTTCTGATTTCGTTGAACCTCCATCCATTTTCATGAAAATTGGTGAGTAGTTAGAAGACACATCAAGAAACACAAGTGACATGGTGCCAACTTGCGCTTCTACCCTGGGATAGGATGCCCTCTTCCTATGGATCTTTTTCCCTGGATTTTTCCTTGTATAATGAGCTGGAGTATTAGATATTTATCTCCTCTCATCACATGTCCCATATATCTCAGTTTTCTTCTTTTAGTTGTTAGAAGTACTTCTCTTTCCTTATGCATACGTCGCATTACCTCTATGTTGGTTATTCTATCTACCCATGAGATCTTCTGTATTCTCACCTCCCCCTAAATGAGCCACACTGTGTATATATTTTGAGATAAAAGTAATTTCTATTTTGGGAACAATTTCCATTATACAATAGGTCTGGATCCCGCGTATGAAAAAAAAGTTGATTAATAGCAAGCTGAAATTTTGTTAATAGCTTAAGGGTGTCTAGTAGGACAAACTTTGATATATGGGAACACTGGAACAGGGGCAGTTTTAATTGTGGAACAGGTCAAAAATTTGTAACGGTCACACCACGAAAACGGCACATTTATTTTGTCCGACAGAACAGACCTAAACTCTTCGAACAGAGATTAAACTCTCATGCAAAAATCAGACTGCTATTTATCACCAAATGGGCGTTTTAATGAGTGGAACATGTAGAATATGTCAAATGACAGGAATTATGACAGGTGATAAATAGCAGTCTGATTTTTGCATGAGAGTTTAATATCGGTTCGGAGAGTTTAAGTCTGTTCTGTCGGACAAAATAAATGTGCCGTTTTCGTGGTGTGACCGTTCCAAATTTTTAACCTGTTCCACAATTAAATCTGCCCCTGTTCCAGTGTTCCCATATATCAAAGTTTATCCGACTAGACACCCTTAAGCTATTAACAAATTTTCAGCTTGCTATTAATCAACTTTTTTTCATACGCGGGATCCAGACCTACAAGTTTGTAATTCAAATTCTGGTTAATTATTATTGCATTATGGTGATATTATAAAACATTAAATAGTTTAAATACACAACTGCTAATAAATCGTAATTCGATGCAGTGTATAAGTAGATCAACTTTAGTGTTTGCATATTTTATATGACCTCCCGTTCTTTTAAAAATTCTTTCGGAACTACCTCTTTTATCTTCACCTATATCTCCACCGCGCAGCAAATGAATCATTGTCGCTAAAATCCGACTAAGTACTGCCAGACGAAAGAATGCGCCCAAACGAGTCTTCTTGCAATCTCTGAAAATATATGACTAGCTACTTGTTCGACAGGTGACACGAACTTAACATAAGTTCGCGCAATGGTACCCGCCAGTGGTACCCACCTGTAAGATACTTAGTACTCGGTGTAAACGTTTCATTTAACGTTGTTAAAGCGATTAATACGCACTGCTTGGAAGATGTTCGTTAATTTTTACACGAGGCGATGGCTGTTGTAGGCTCAAATGAAGGTAGATGTAAAATATTATTACAGTCTTGTGGTAATCAGTTCAGTACTTAAGGTAATTAGAGAAAATACCGACTTTTAGTGACCTAAAAAATTTCATCTGCATTGCAGATATATTGAGTGCAGTAGAGCAAGTTGGTAATGACCTTCTGTAGTAATGTACTATTGAAATTGAAAATAATTCACTTAAAAGTTCAAAATAAATATTAACAATTAGTGGTTGACAAACTTTTTATCGATTGCATGTATATATTATTGTGTTGAAATCAACTAGAAAATTTAAATTAATTAGAAAATTATCAGTAGTAATTGCACAAGAGCTCTAAAATTCTATATTAATTTTAGAGTTCGAGTACAATTTGTTGTGATTATTTCATGAATAAAACTGTTCAAAACCAAAATTTTATTGTAATTTATTTATGTAAGTACAAATTAGTACAATTAAACACAAAGTTTTTATAAATATTTAATTTTTAAAACATTAATTGTCATTAATGTCACTGAATGTATTTTTTCGTAGCAACGAACGGCATCTGACGTAATTTACTTAACGACGGGCAATTATCAAAAATTATCTATTTAATTCAGATTTCTGTAGCTTTCTATTGGTCAGAATCTCCTATGAATGAAATAATCAGTAGTAATTACACGAGAGCTCTAAAATTATCGATTTGTAATCTAACAAAACTATCTTTTTATAGTATATTATCCAACGAGCATGTAATGATGGCTATTACTCACGATGATGAAGTTTGCGACACGAGCCGTAGGAGAGTGTCGTAATTCATCAGAGTGAGTAATAGCCATTACATGCAAGTAGAATACTATAATTTTTCTATGACCTTTTTTTATTTGGATTAGTAGAAAAATATAATTATTAACTACTAACATTATTTAAAATCGAAAGATTTTATTTTTCATAAAAAAACATACTTTATATTACTATGGCAACACTGTTAGAACCATAGAAATGTCATTAGTGTCATGGTATATAATGGCGGTGGCTTTTAAAAATAATTAAACATTTTTCGAAGTTAATTGTTGATATAAATTACAATGATTATTTTATTAAATAAACAAGTTTAAGTAATTTTATTTGCTAATAATAAGTATATTAAAAGTGCCATATACCTCTTAAATCTAACTTCAAACCCTTAATGAATTAATGAGTAATGACCCGTGAGTAACATCAGCCCGTGAGTAATGAACTATTACTCACGGGTAAAGTAATGGGTGCATGTTGTTATCTATTCAAAAATAGTGAATAATGAGCATATTATTAAACGGTCGTAAAAATATCTTCGCCTGAACATTTACTAAACATTGGTGTTCTCTGTGACAAGTTGTAGAACATTAATTATCATTAATGTCACTGAATGTATTTTTGCGTAGCGACGATGGGCATCTAACGTAAAATACTTGACGGGAAATTATATATAGAAAAACAATGTTTTCTGCTAATAACTCCAAAAGTTTTCGTTTTATCAAAACAACTTTACTTAACAAAAATGTACCTTTTGAAAAAATAAACCGTTTTTTTTAAATTTTTTTAAGACCAATAATAATCGAGCTATACTTTTATTATATGTTGGCTCTTCTTCGTCAAATGCTAAATATTGTAGTTTCAAAGGCAAAAGACGGGAAAACTATGCATTGTTCGATGACAACGTGTTCAAACTAATAAAGTACTTAAAAATATCTATCTCCAGAAATAAAAAAGTCTCTAGCTCAAAAATGAAGTGACTTATAATGAAAAGAATGCCAGTCCCCATTTTTTTTTTCAGCGAAAAACTGATCGCAAGCAGCCCCCTAATCACCACATTAATTAAAATTGGTCATTAACCTTATTTGGTCTTTTTATTTATGTATTATTAATAGGTTAGAGAAGTTTGACCAGCTTGAATGATTAGTTTAAAAAAAATGGAGTTAAAAGCGAATAACGAATTTTTGTACTTTGGAAAAATGGCCTTTTCTTCGGAATAGCAAGATTAGCATCAGAGATACGAAAAAATGTTTAAATATGAAATTATAGCTTATTTAATTCCTAAGAAGTTTGCAAATATTTTTTTACGGCGAAAAGTGAGTGAGCTATTGACCATTAAAACTTGTAATAACATGCAAAAACCACCTTTACCAACCCTTTCAAACTCACCTCTTTTTGCGACAGAGGAATTTAAAAAGATTTAATATTAATAAGCTTATATAGATCTAGTAAAAACCTACAAAGTTATTTTTTAACCAACTTTCTAAGATAAAAAATTAAAAAATTTACGGTTAAAAAATCAATAAATTTTTTTGAAAAAAAAGGGAGCAATCCAATTGGAAGCATAATAATGTAAGTTAGCGGTGTTTTTAGTCATTGGATTTATTCATTCTCATTTATTTATGTATTATTAATAGATTCTAGAAGTTTGACTGGCTTAGAATGACTAGTTTTTAAAAAACTGAAGTTAAAACCGAATAACGAATTTTTGTAGTTTGGTAAAAAATGCCATTTTCTTCAGAATAGAAAGATTAGCATCAGAGAGACGAAAAAATGTTTTAATATAAAATTGTAGGTTATCTAATTCCCAAGAACTTGGTTTGAAAAAAATTTTGCTACGGCAAAAATTGAGTGAATCGTAAATGAGTATATCGAAAACCATTGATTTTTTCTATACAAAACAAACACTTTCGATAGCGAATAAATCGAAAACTATTAATTTTATCAAAAAAATGTATAAAACTTGTTTTGCTTAGAATGAATGTTTTTATCAACTTTTGCGGTCAAAATATAATAAAAAATTTCCACTTCCGAGATGGGGTGGCAACCACCCCCATGGTAAAAGCGCCTTTCGGCATTATATAGATTTTGATCCTTGGACTATCAACTACTTGTTCTCAAATTTTTAAGCAAATCGATCCATTCTGTAAAAATTGCGAGGTGAAAAGCTTCCGTTCCTGGCCTAATATAGCCACAGACGAAAAATGTCTATGAAAAGTGAAAAGGGCTAATATATATTTGAAACATCATACTCCCGGTAGATTTCGTAATAAGCTGAATACATACGTTTAAATTCGTAGGTATACAAATCTCGGATACCTACATCAACCACAACAGTTTTGCATGCAACAAATTAAATAGATCCAAACCCAACGTTTAACTTTTTTCACTGAAACAAATCAAAACTTTTCCCGCACGCGATACAAAAGAATGTTGTAATGGATAGAAATCTTGCATGACTTTAATTAAATGTATCGTATAGTGACATTACACTAAGTAGTTTTCTTTTTCGAACTTAAACGGTTCTAGCAATTTCATCAACTGTCAGGCAGATGATTCATCGTCTGTGGATACCGGAAGCTTAAACTTGAAACGTGTTATGTACTTCATTTTCAAATAAGGAATAAACCACCTTTTTATGGCGCCACTACTCGGTTCACTATTCTTTCGTTTCTAGTAAGTAGTCTTCTTGAAGGATTATTTTTGTGGCAAGATTCGATGTCGTTGATCTCTGAAGACCATAAAGGTTGATGTTCAGTAATTTTATAAAAGGGGCACTGCAGCATTTTATAAAACTGATAATATGTACTACCTGTTGCCGTTTTTGCTGCACATCAAAGAAACATGAAACGTAAATTACGTTTCATGGAAACAAACCACTGCTAAACAAATATACGTCCGGCCATTTATGAGACTCCGAAAATTAAAATGTGTCATGAGCATGAATCACACTCGTTTCATTGGTAGGCGGAGTTTGAGATTTGTTTAGCAGTGTTTTAGTTTCATGAAACATGTTTTTCGTTTCATGTTTCATGTTTTTCGTTTCATGTTTCTTTGGTGTGCGGCTTGGCTTAGAGAGTAAAAAATTTCTGTGAAGACGGGTAAACTGCACTAAAAGAAAGCTGATTATTTCTTATACTGAGTATTTTTTAATGATTTTAATTTCCAATCATGTAAATGGTCAGATTTTTCATCATGTGTATAATTCTGCCAAATCAGATTATTAGTATACTGGGAATAATCTACTAACATTATTATACTGAGAATAAATTTTAAGTATTTTGTTTCTGTTTAACTACGAGTTTTATAGTTTTGACAACTGTTACATTTAAGAAAATGAAGCAAAATACACTTTTAGTTTGCAACTAATGCCAAATTGTCACGAGGGCAACACAAATCGGCAATCAGTTTAAGAGCTCCTCTGTAATTCGGTAAGATTATTCTATGAATAAAACGATATTTAGAAATAATTTTAAATCTTCGTCTGAATATTTGATAAACCTGCACATACTCTTCACTATGTCAAGTTGTAAAACATTAATTGTGATAAATGTCACTGATTGTTTATTTACAAAGACTTGAATTTTGTATGTGAATATTAAGAAATAATCTTTCTAATATCACACGATAGTAAGAATGAATAAGAAAATAATGCTACAGTTTGTTTCTCAGACTTGTTGCCATTCGGCAAAAGTCACTCCAGCCCTGCGGGCTCTCGTGTCTATTGCCAGCTAAGAAGTTTTTGAAAAATTGTCGCATTAGTTTCAATTTATTCTCACCCTCTTGTGATATTGATGTTGAATATTTATTCTGCTATTTACTTGACTGAATATCGAACTTTTTTTGTGGAATTATGCTAACCCGTTGTCCTAGGTGAGCGACGGAAAACGACGCGACGCGATGCAATGCGTTGCGATACTATGCGACCAGTAATTCACGCGACGTGTGGCTTATGTAGCGTCGCTTTCCATCGCTCACCCGTTGTCCTACGTGAGCGACGGAAAACGACGCGACGCGCTGCGATGCGATGCGATACGATGCGACCAGTACTTCACGCGACGTGTGGCTTATGTAGCGTCGCATCACGTCGCCTTCCATCGCTCAACCTAGGACAAACGTGACGATGTCAATTCATTCCTATTCTTCAGTATGGGCAGTATACGGCAGTGTTACTAGAAAATTCATATTCTAAATACTTAGCTTTAAAAAAATTCCATAAACGAAGAAGAAAGACAAAAAATATCATATAAATATTTAGAGCAAAATAAATTTGGAGAATTTGATCATTTATATTCGAAATTAAGAAATATTCCACGTTGGTTTAAAGTTTAAAGAGTATACTTTCGATTAATATATTATTGCAGCTGTTAAACCCAGTTTCAACTGTCAATAAGTAATTTTCAGAAACCAATTTCTATTGAAGAGATGCTGTTACCGACTTTAAGATATGTCACACTGCATGCGTCGTGTCTCGTCGCGAACAAATCAAGTTTGCACTTTGTCGCGTCTTGTCGTAGACTGATTAATCCGAAGACGTAGGCCACACACAAATACAATCATTACTTGATATTTTTGCGTCGCGTCGCGTCGTGTCGCGTTGTCGCGTTTGTAAATGGACGATTTTTGAGAAATCCCGAAACAGGTCGATTTTTATTTTTAAATTATAGTTTTTTGACGTATTCATACGTGATCATATTAGTGACGTCATCCATCTGGGCCTGACGACGTAATCGATCATTTTTTTAAATGGGAATAGGGGTCTTGTGGTAGCTCTTTTGGAAGGTTGTTCAATTCTCTATTCAGTAATATAAACATTTACATAAACAAAAAAATAATTTTTCAATTACATTAATTAACGCAAAAAGAAGAATGTATGCAATTTATTTAATTCAAAATACATTTTACTGCTTTAAAAAAATTGAAAAAAATGTTTATTTGCAAAATTAACGTTGCTTTTCGTTTAAATTAATTGTTCAAACTGCCGAGAGGCAGGTGTGAGGCTGTTTGACATTTAATTTAATCAAAAATCAATGTTTATTTGTGAAATAAACATTTTTTTCTGTTTTCTGACAGCAGTAAAATGTATTTTGAGTTAATTAAATTATATACATTCTTCTTTTTGCGTCAATTAATTTAAATCAAAAATCTTTTTTTTACCACCCTGTAAAAATAATGATGTTAATGTTTATATTACTGAATAGAGAATTGAACAACCTTTCAAATAAGCTACCACACGACCCCTATTCCCATTTAAAAATATCATCGAAGACGTCATCCCGCCCAGAAGGATGACGTCATTTATATGATATATATCATGATGTATATGTCAAAAAATTATAATTTAAAAATAAAATTGGACCTATTTCGGGATTTTTCTCCAAAATTTCCCATTCTAGAGAACATGAATTTGTTCCATAATTTTGCTCCTCACTATATTTATTACGAGTGCATTAATATAACCGTAGTTAAAATTTTAGACTACGTTAGTGTTACTAATATTTGTATTTAATACTTGACACGGTCCTAGAATGTTTTGAATCTTTTGACAATAAATGATAAACGTGTTTTAGATTTTACATATTTTATTTTTCATATTTCAATCTAAAATTAAGCTGCAGAATAACTAGACTAGACAACCTTAAATATCTTTTCTTTTGTGGTCCATGGTCTACCGATTATTTGTTTAAAAAATGCACAGAACCACCCCTGGTCGAGAAAAGTGTGTCAGTTTGTTAAAATCAGGTTGTTAAGTAGCTATTAAAAATTAAAAATATACAGGGTGCCTAATTAAAAATAAATCTTATGGACTTTGCTAGACTTGCATAAATCACCCTGTATATTTAAATTTATGTTTAAAAAGTGCAAGCTTATTTCAATCTATAAACTTTTATAAAAATTAATATTACATCATATTGTCGACCCTAGAATTATTTATTAATATACTTTATCATCAGAGCCGGCCCGTGGGTAATATTTCACCCGTGCGAATTACTATTTTGGCGCCCCCCCCCCCCCGCTCCCGAGGGGGCAATTCAAAAGTTCAACTTTATAGTAAAATCATGGTTGTAAAAGTAAGTATTATGTTTTATTTGAACTTAAGTTGACAAGTTATACAATTAGATTTTATTTACAAGTCCTGAATACAGTTTCGAAAATGATTATACAAATTCAATGACTATGGTTATTTATCAATGAAAAAATAGTTTTAAATTAATAAGAATTAAGCTTTAAAATGAATTACTTGAAAATAACAATGTTGAGCTTTGGACATAAAGTGGTAGGCCTTGTAAGGCAATGAGACATGACATTGTGTTTTTATGTTATAGGCTAAGTTGAACAAAGTTAACTTTTCTAGATTTTCTCTGGGAAAACTCATTTACAATTGCATTACCATCAATATTGCATCGAGCACTGCAAACTCAATTGAAATCAAAGCTAGTCACACCAATCTGTCTTGCGACATGGAAGACCTCAGATAATTTTTTACTATTTTCAACTTGGAGAAACTCCTTTCTCCACTCGCGACAGACACTGGGAGAGTAAGAAGGATTCGCAGTGCTACACACAAGTTAGGAAAGTTCTCCACAAACCCGTTGTCTGCTAAGTAGCTCAACATGTCAACTGGGCCTTTGATTTTGCCTTTGTCTTCTTTTTCGACATTCTGAATCATGTTTTTGACAAGTTTCAATTCAGAATATAGTTGAAGACTATCAATGTCACTGTGCTGGCCATTAGTGAGAGCAATGTGTAGGTCCTTGCAGCATGTTAATAAGGTTTTGTCATCACTTGTGGTCTTTGAATGTAGAAACCCAAACAGCTGGTGATAGTTTTGAAGCTGCTGAAATCTGTCTCCTAGAGAAGAGATACACTGATCCCAGACCGCGTAGAAGAATTTAGTTTTGAACACGATCTCAGGATCAAGAACTGTTTCATCACTTGATTCATAAGAAATCATTTTCTTCTTTTTTCTCGGGCACAGTTCACTTTCTTTAGGGAATGCTGGGTCAACTTCAATCATTTCGGCCACTTCCCTGCAATCGACTAATATTCTGTTGAATGTTGCACAACTCCTTGTTTCTTGAAAAAATTGCTTCGTTGAAGAAATCAAAGCAAGAGAGTTTGCTATGTCCATGTTAACCTCTTGAAGTTTCTTGCGTATGAGGTTTACCTTAATACATGCCACGTTACTAAGCAGCAGATGAATCGGAAATCTTTCAACTTTTTGGCCAAACTTGTAGCTGTATTTCTTGCATATCCGTCTAGCCTTTTTTGGTCTTGGCTACATTCAAAAAGCGCGTCATAGACTTCCCCAAGCTGATATATCAGTGGCACAACCGCATTAATTCGACTCTCCCACCTAGTCTCACCCAAAGGTTTTAGGGTCAAGTTTGTTACGTGTTGTTTCAGAACATCCCAACGATGTGGTAATCCTGCGAAGAAATTGTAGACCTCCTGGATGATTCTGAACATAGAAGTTATTTGTCTATAAAAAATTAAAACGTACTAAGGCTTTCTGAAATATTACTAATTCATTATAAATGAATGAATAATTGGCTTAAAAAATTTACATAATTTAATAATTTATCGCATTTTAATTTTTTTTTGGGGTGGAAGGAAATTCGCCCCAAACCCTTGGCGCCCTGTGCGGGCGCACGGCTCGCACGGCCCTCGGGCCGGCTCTGTTTATCATTAGAATGTTTTACGTAAAATATATGGTTCTGCTACCGAAGGCTTTTAACAGGATATGCACCTTTTTAAAACCCACGCTTTGATACCGTTTAAATGCCTGTGATATTAGGAGAGAACGGTTTTTAGTTAAAGAAAAAACGGTAAATTACAATTTCGGAAATTTGTGGGAGTTCTTGAAGTACCTACGCACCTATGTTAAGTACTATTATTATTTTTTCCCACATGAAACTCACCGATCGCATTTTACTTTGAGTTGCACATTAAAAATGCGTTGCCTAATGTCTTCCTCCATTATACTGTGTTTAATATTATACGGATTGTCTCAATATATTAACTTGAGATTTAATGCTGATTCTGGACTTCTCTTTAAAAAATATAATTAAGTAGCAGTTTTCTCCACTCTTTGAGATTCCTCCATATTTTATGAGATATGTATAATACGAGAATAACTAACTAGTAATTTTGCCCGCCGCCAAGCGACGGGTAATCCAATCAATTTCCATCTACAGTCACTCCACCCAATTTTTTCAAATTTTTAGAATCAACAAACTTTCAAAAGAAATAAAATCCCATTTTTAAAATAATAAAAGTCTTGCATGTAAACGAAGTAAATATAAACTTACATAATGCTTTAAATTAATTTTCTTAATAAAGAAACCAATATTTTTGTCAATTTTGCAAAATGAAGATTTAATTAAGCACAGATGAAGTAGTAAATACAAATGCAATGTATTTCTAAAACCAATTTTTACTAACCTTTTTAACGTTAGTTGTTAATAATTTCTTTCAAATTATACTCAAATTTTATTTTTATACATCTTATTTATTTTATATAATAATAAAATTTAATATCTAGACCCAAGATAAAATTGTGTGGAGAAATGCAATTAGGGAAGCCGACCCCGCATAGGGATAAGGCAAAGAGCATGATGATGATGAATAAAATTTAATATCTTGTTATATAAATATCAATAATAAAAATATTATTTTAATATAATGTACCTATATAGTTTGTTAATAATAAAATTATTATCCGGGATGTAAAAAAATAAAATGACGTTTAATAAACCATCATTCAGTTCAGTAACTTCAAGAATTTATTATAATCTCCGTTTACATAGCGCACATTGTCCTCTTTGTAATTCGCAATTGCAAATTACAATACTATTCAATTTAAATTGTGTAATTAACACACTAATCAAGGTCCTTAATGTTTATTCACACACTGCTATAAATACATTTTAATCATTTCCTTTTTACGTAATCGCGAATTGTAATTTGAGTCATCCGTATCGCTTTACGAGATAATATCGCGATCTTAGAGTTATTTCTAATTAATTTTGTTTAATAACAATATTTAAATTCGGCCTTGACGGTGCATTCAGAAAATACTGGAGTCAATTTAATCAATATGATCTCGAATCGAGAGGTAAAAGTCGTATACCCTCTGTCATGTCGTATTATACATTCTCTGTCAAGTAGTTTAGTTTAAAGATAAAACAAAATCGCTCGAACAGTTCAATTTTTAAAAGAAAAGAAAAGAAAAGAAAAGATGGTTTATATTTGATTACAGTACAGAGCCTCTACTATGTGCTTATACGTATTTCGGAATAACCGTTTCCTCATCAGAGCACCTGGGTAGAGGCACTGAACTGAAATCAAATCCTTTCATCCTTTCCGGGTAATTATCAAAATAATTACCAAAGATGCTACTAGCACCATCTATGAATCAAAAGTCTAATAAGTCAGGAAATAAAATTCGAAATTATTTATCCTCTGAGCTTTTTAAGTTGGAAAAATAAAGCATAACAGAGTGGCGAAATACTCGACAAGGGAAATCTAAATTACATTTCACGTCCTGTCATTCACCGTGATAATAATTTTAGCGAACTATTTCCTTTAATATCCACGAAAGAAGAATAAAGTATAAACTAAAAGAAAAGAAAAGATGGTTCAGGTTTGATTACAGTACAGAGCCTCTACTATGTTCTTATACGTATTTCGGAATAGCCGTTTCCTCATCGGAGCTACTGGGTAGAGGCACTGAACTGAAATCAAATCCTTTCATCCTTTCCGGGTAATTATCAAAATAACTACCAAAGATGCTACTAGCACCATCTATGAATCAAAAGTCTAATGAGTCAGGAAATAAAATTCAAAATTATATATCCTCTGAGCTATTTAAGTTGGAAAAATAAAGCATAACAGAGTGGCGAAATACTCGACAAGGGAAATCTAAATTGCATTTCACGTCCTGTCACTCACCGTGATAATAATTTTAGCGAACTATTTCCTTTAATATCCACCAAAAATTAATAAAGTATAAACTAAAAGAAAAGAAATAGATGGTTCAGATTTGATTACAGTACAGAGCCTCTACTATGTGGTTATACGTATTTCGGAATAACCGTTTCCTCATCGGAGCACCTGGATAGAGGCAGTGAACTGAAATTAAATTCTTTAATCATTTCCGGGTAATTATCAAAACAATTACCAAAGATGCTGCTAGCACCATCTATGAATCAAAAGTCTAATTAGTCAGGAAATAAAATTCGAAATTATATATCCTCTGAGCTTTTTAAGTTGGAAAAATAAAGCATAACAGGATGGCGAAATACTCGACAAGGGAAATCTAAATTGCATTTCACGTCCTGTCATTCACCGTGATAATAATTTTATTACGGTTATTCCGAAATACGTATAAGCACATAGTAGAGGCTCTGTACTGTAATCAAATCTGAACTATCTTTTCTTTTAGTTTATACTTTATTCACCTTTGGTGGATATTAAAGGAAATAGTTCGCTAAAATTATTATCACGGTGAGTGACAGGACGTGAAATGCAATTTAGATTTCCCTTGTCGAGTATTTCGTCATTCTGTTAGCTTTATTTTTCCAACTTAAAAAGCTCAAAGAACAAATAATTTCGAATTTTATTTTCTGACTTATTAGAAGTTCAATTTTTGTTTACTTGTTCATCTCAAGCCGGGTACACATATGCGAACCGACCTGTATGCAAATGCTATATTCGCATAATTTGTACTACAGGACGAACGGCCTGTCGGTTTTTGTGACGAACACTGTGAACACAAAGGATTTTCGCGGTTCAATTTGGACCGGATACGCAGCGATATTGTCTGTTTGTTGTCGTCGCGTCGATATTGGCGTGTTCCTAGAGAAAAGAAACACAATGTAATCAATTTTTATTTAATAGTTCATAAACAAATAATTCCTGTCCTTATTTACATTTAGAGCGTGACTTTGAGATAAAATTTCAAATTAATGAATCATTTACCTAAACTTCGTAAAAGGTGGTTCCTAGTTGGTTCGTGGCTTTCCATTAGTCTAAGAGCAAGTGAACCCTCCGACTAACGGTCGTCCTGTAAAGCGCTGGTTTCCTCGAAAGCGGCACCGACAAACAGCGACCGTAGCACTGCGATGAATTACGTCAAATTACGGTGAAAAATTCAAGGTTCTTCACTGCGGCAATGGAATGTGCAAGCTCAGCAAGCGGTGGCTTCCAACGCATCCTTGGAAACCACCGCTATTATTTTGCATGGTACAGTTTTTTATGACGTCATTCATCGCAGTGTTACGGTCGTAGTTTGTCGGCACCGCTTTCGAGGAAACCAGCGCTTAAGGCTAGAAATTTTTGTAGTGATAATTCATAGCACACCAAGGCTAAAAACCATGACCTGGCAGGCATCAGCGGTGCACGTGTATCTACCAAGTGAATCGAAAAGTGCAAATTTAGGGGGTAAAATAAACTTTCTCCTGTAAGGTTTAAATTTAAGTATGTGTTTGTGTAAGTCATTTAGAAGAAATGTGTATAATGACAGGTGATTCTGAAGAGCATAAGACCTTGCCAGGCGAGGGGAAAGATTAGGGGTTTTTCCTAAAATTATTCTTTTTGCATCGAACAATTTTTTTTTAGGTTTTTTGAATCATTCCAAACAGAAAAGGTCTTTAGTGATTTTTCTCTTAACTTAATATTTTTTGTTATATAAGCGATTGAAAACTTTGAAAATTGCGAAATCGGCCATTTTTAACCCTAAATCGGACATTTATCTAAAAATTTCAATGTTGCCAGGGTACGTAGATATTCTTTAAACATTGATTGATGAAATCCCGAACAATTTTTTGCAATAAAATATCGAAAACCCCTTTGTTATTTTTTTAATTGCTAATCAAGCGGGCGCGACACTGTAGTATAAGTGAGGACGTTTTAGTTTGCATAAATTCATTATCTCGAGAAAGGGCAAATTATCACTAGAAAAATTTCTAGCCTTACAGGACGACCGTTAGTCGGAGGGTTCACTAGCTCTTAGACTACATGGATCATGATGAGTTTGGGATGAGTTTGCTATAAATATATTTTCAACGAACTGTGTGCGAGTAGTACGCAAACTGTTTAGCTCGCTAGCTCGCATATGTGTACCCGGCTTAACGCTATTAAGGTTTCGGTCCTCTGATGAGATTTGGATGGATTTCCTTCAGGCAACAAATTTTTAAATAGCAAAGCGGGTCATGTAGTACTTCATTAATTTGAAAAGTTGTTAAACATTGGAACAATAAAATTTTTATTTTAGTTTATTGGTTGTGCAAAATATTTCGTCATCAGTGTTAGTGATGACGGAGTCGTAATTAAATTGTGTATAGTGGGTGGCCTCTCCAATATCCTTGGCCTTCCCAGTGTATCTCAGAAATCCTGGATATGTCTACCATCTCCTTGATCAGTTCATTTTCTAATAGATTCATTATAATCATTTTCTAACATTCCACGTTGCGATGCGGTGTTTTCTGCTTAATTCTAAGTTTGATCTTCTAGTATCCGATTTCACACCATTCGACCCAGAATCGATATGGCGCGAGTTGCTAGCCGGATTGCAGAGCACAGCATTTCCTTGCTCAGTCGTCATTGCATAACGCTCTTTGTGAAGATCATCATAGGTGGTTTCCTGTTGCCTGGCTGATCGGAGTATCACAGAAGGTTGAACTAAAGTGCAGTTACCACCTATGAGTATATTTCACCAAATCTGTATGGACCATACAGCCCCAGTGCAATAATGTTGTAAATTTTAATGGTGTTCTTATGATTAGCTCAGTTTGTTTTCTTAACATTTTATCTCAGAAAGTTCCATTATTTCAGTAACATTTTTATTATATTGGAGAAAGGATTTTCATTATTATGGCCTGAAAATATTTCGCACATTTAAGGCAGCGTTTAGACGCCGCGATAAACGCGAGCAATTTATCGTAACGATCGAGTTGCTTCAATTTATCGTCGTGAGTAAACGGTACATCGCAGCGATTTATCGCTGGTTTAGTCGCTGCGATAAAAGCGAGCAATTTATTGTAACGATCGAATTGTTTATTGTTTCAATTTATAACCAATCGCGACAATATATCGCAGCGTCTAAACAAGCTTTAAAAAAATCAATAAATCATAGCAATTTATCGTCACAATAAATTTATCGCATTTATCGTGCGTCTAAACGCTGCTCAAGTCAGAGACTATCAGTGCAAATAAATAAAATACCCCATGGAACGAAAATATAAACATTTTTCTAAATAATTTTGAACTTCAAACATTTTATTCTAATGTCACATAGTATCCCTCAGTTACCGAGTTAATTACTGTATACCCTGTATGATTGTATAAAAAAATTAAGTTAATAAAACTTACAAGACTTCAGATAGTCTATCTAATATTGTTTTTGTGTAGGTACACGAAGTTTTTACACAAGGAATTTTCATTTTTACAGATTATACCTGCATAAAAGAATATCTTCTTCCACTATATATTATGATCATGATCGGGCAAAACTTATAATTAAATTACGAACTTAAAAAATTCGCATCCTTCTTAATAACAGTTCGAACAAAGTTTTTGCATAAAAAATCTTGCAATATTTGCAGTACCGTATCATTAATCTAAATAATCATATTTCAAACCTTATAAAACTTATTCTCCGAAATGTTTCTTTTGCTGCAGACGTATTCCCCGAGAGATAATACCTTCCATGATTTAATTATGTGTTTCGAAAGATGCAATTAAATTTACAAATGGTACCGCTTTTTAATTAATTTTACATTCTGAAAATAGACGATGTCGAGTACGTCTAGACGCTATTAAACTTCTTTAGTTTCTTTTGTTCACAATTTAATAAATACTTATGACATAAACTGACAGTTCTTGTCAGTACCCGAACAAAAAATACTTTAACATGCTCATCACACGCTTTTTCCGTCAAGCAAAATTGTATTTATTTGGATATTAAAGATTAATGAAAATGTTAATCGCAGTTAGTAATGGAAACATTTTATTTAATTGCAAACTTGTAGTGACACGGCAGATTATGTTACCCCCAAAAATATTTTCTATTGTATTTTGAAATTCCATTTTAATTGGTTATCATCATATAGAGCAAGCGTTAAATGTAGTTTTTTTTCTTCTTTTATGGCCTTTGGGAACAGCGCCCATCTATCCAGCAACACTTCTTAAAATCAACGCCTAACCTAACCTAATACTCTACATCAACCAAACCCCTGTAGAAAGAGTGGTGCACTACAACTACCTCGGCACCATAATAAATGACGAACGGACCAACAACCAAGAGATAAGAGCGCGCATCGGACAAGTTAGATCAACCTTCAACCGTATGGGGTCTTTTTCAAGAGCCACAAACTTTCTCTTGGTATAAAAGTAAGAATTCTAAGATGCTACGTCTTCCCTGTCCTTTTTTATGGTGTTGAATCATGGACCTTGAACGAAGATATGTGCCGAAAATTGGAAGCATTTGAGATGTGGCTATATCGGAGAATTCTTAAAATCCCACGGACTGATCGGGTCACAAATGAGGAGGTCCTTACAAGAATGGGGAAGAACCGAGGGGTACTAACCACCATCAAATCTCCAAAGTTGGAATATTTTGGACACATTATGCGAAATTAATCCAGATATGCCCTCCTACAAGCCGTCCTGCAAGGAAAAATGTTTGGAAAGCGAGGTCCAGGAAGAAGAAGAACATCCTGGTTAAAAAACCTCAGAACCTGGTTCAACACAACATCTGTGCAGCTTTTCCGCGTTGCTGTAGATAAGGTGAAGATTGCCATGATGATCGCCAACATTCGTCACGGATAGGCACATCAAGAAAAAGAACCAAACCTACCACACACCAAGACCATTACGAATCTAAACGTAGTTAAGAATGTAAAATATGAAGATCATCAGTTATAGTCAGATTCTTAGAGTTGAGACTACAAACTAAAAACAGTGTGCCAGCATTTGTTGGTTCATAATTGCTATACTTGTTGGCTAATCCGGTCTGTTATCAGATGTGACTTTCATCTCTGTCATGTTACTGTCAAGAAACTATTCAAAATAATTGTTTTTCCATATAGACAAGGAGAAAACGGCGGGTTCGTTGGGAAAAATATTCCTATGAGATTTTTTTGCATAATTACATTCGTGAGACACACCAGAATAAGGTTCAAGAAGTCGATCAAGTGAAAAGTGGGCCTTTTTAACAATTTTTTTAATCAAATTGCAAAAATCAATATTTTTGGCCAGTAAAATTTTTTTGTAGGTTTTTTGGACCATTCTGGATAAAAAAGGTCTCTTATAATTTTTCTCTAAAGTTGATCGTTTTCGAGTTATAAGCAATTTAAAATTGAAAAAAACGAAAAATGGCGATTTTCAAGTCTTAATAACTCGGTTAAAAGTTAATACATATTATGAAAGTCAGAAAGTGACTAAATCAAAGTTTAATGCCCGCCTACAAGATCCCGA
This sequence comes from Diabrotica virgifera virgifera, assembly GCF_917563875.1. Lineage (NCBI taxonomy): Eukaryota > Metazoa > Arthropoda > Insecta > Coleoptera > Chrysomelidae > Diabrotica > Diabrotica virgifera. The sequence goes on along the minus strand of NC_065451.1, from coordinate 114,391,378 downwards.
AGAAATTTTTGTCATTATTTTATTGCTAAGCTGTTATTTTTAAGTAATAATATTGAGCGCCATGCACGTGGTAGCCGGCCGTAAATGCTGAGTGCGACAGAGATGCCACTCCGGCAGTCCAATTGTGAATCTTACTTGCACTCACATTTACGGCCGCCTACCACGTACATGGCGCTCAATATTATTACTTAAAAATAACAGCTTAGTAATAAAATAATGACAAAAATTTCTTCGGGATCTTGTAGGGGGGGCATTACACTTTAATTTAGTCACTTTCTGACTTTCATAATAATAACTTTTAACCGAGTTATTAAGCCTTGAAAATCGCCATTTTTCGTTTTTTTCAATTTTAAATTGCTTATAACTCGAAAACGATCAACTTTAGAGAAAAATTATAAGAGAGCTTTTTTATCCAGAATGGTCCAAAAAAACCTACAAAAAAATTGTCCGGGCCAAAAATATTGATTTTTTAAATCTGATTAAAAAAAATTTGGCCCACTTTTCACGTGGGAGACTTCTTGGACCTTATTCTGGGATGTCTCACGAATGTAATTATGCAAAAAAATCTCAGGGGAATATTTTTCCCAACGAACCCGCCATTTTCGTCTTGTCTAATACAAAAAATACATTAATTAATAGTATTAATGTCCGACTGGTATATTATTTGACAAATAATGACATGATTTCGAAGTCAGTTAAGTATGATATAATGCCCTAGGGAGTTATTTAGAAAAATAACGCCCTAGGGTATTAAATTTAAATAACTACTTAAATAATGTCAAGTTGACAAATATCAACCTCAGTAAAACTATGGTTACCACAATTACGTTACGACTATTGCTGGTAAATGTACTCATTTGAAAACTAATTAATTCAAAATCCATTCAAATTTTCTGCATATAAAGAATAATTTAGTCGGACATTAAACGTTGAAGGCACCACGGGTATTATAGATAATAACGTTTTTGGTCAACGTATATCCCTCGGGCCAAAGGCCCTCGGTATATACACCATTGACCTCAAGCGTTATTATCCTTATAATACCCTTGGTACCTTAATAACTATATTACTCTGCTTTATAATATGTTTGTTCGTAGAACGATCAGCAACCGTTGCCAACCATCAGACGCATGCGCGTTCGTAGTCTACGAACTCAAACTGTAAACTACGCATCGCTAACAGTTAAATGAGCATGCGTCTGATGGTTGGCAACGGTTGCTGATCGTTTGGATAGTACTACGAACAAACCTAATAACTCTATTCAAACACCAAGAATATTACAATACTTTAAAACTTTTTCAAGAAAATGACAACTATAAACGTCAAAATTAGATCAGCTGTATTTAATACAGCTGATCTATTATTTGCCAACTTTCTATGTTAATATTAGGTTTCTATACATTTTCTGACGTTCTAAACGTCACTAGACATACAATTAAACATTGCAACAAGTGAAGGGTCCAGGACCGTAATAGCTCAATTTTCCTATGTATCTAGTAAGGTGGCGCTTACTGTATATAAAACAACTACTTATACGCTGTAGTAGAGAAGAGCGCCTTGCGAGTAACATTATGTTCTCTTATGTGTACCAAGTATAATTTTTCGTATATTATTTAAGATTTGTTTTGAGCTGTTTGATTATTCTGCAATATTTAAATTCAACGTATTATTAAAATAGATATAAAATCTAAATTTTAAGAAGGAAAGACAGCTTTAGATTTAATTCGATTCGGGGCCATCACCATCGGCTAACCTAGGTTTCTTCTTTCAGAGTCTTCAGAGGCGCCGGTGGTGTATCCTGAAGCGATCTAATTCTGGCTGTCCCACTACGCAAAATAATAAAATATTATATGCGTACGGAAGCATTAGCGACATCTATCTAGGGAAAGAGAATATTCCCTATAGGTAGGAATGCAGAATCTTTGGTGACTATCTGTTGTCTGAGCTTTTTACAAATTTATAAAGCATACAGGCCGATAAAAAGATTCTAAGCAAAGCGTTAAGCGCTCTCGAAGCCAAACTTGTGGCAGTTTTAATTTTAACTTTAATTTGGCGTATCAAATACCTACAAGCTAGTGCTGCTGGAAATGTAAAGCGATAAACTATGCATCACTGCATAAGGTGATCTCTGGATGGTTAAATAACGAATGCACGTATTTGATACATCAGATTACGGTTAAAATTAAAACTGCCATAACTTTGTTTCTAGAGCACCTAAAGCTTTGGTAAGACTGCTACTTTTAAGCTGTACTTAAAATTTAGGTTCTTTCACGGTTTTTGCTCTAAATTTTAAAGAACCGCTTGGATTGACATGAAATTTTGCATACGTATAGCTTACATGTCAAAGACAAAAAAGTGATATTGTGCCGATGTGTGCTTTTGCCCTGGGGGTGACTTTCACCCCCTCTTTGGGGTGAAAAAATATATGTCCAAAATAAGTCCGGAAATTGGTAACTTTTATTCTATAGAGCTTTTTCGCCAAGTCAACACTTTTCGAGTTATTTGCGAGTGAATATGTTCATTTTTCAACAAAATAACCACATTTTTAGACGGTTTTTCGCAGATAACTCAAAAAGTAAGCATTTGTCGAAAAAAAAACGTTCTTAGCAAAAATATAGCCTATAAAAAAGTAAAAAAATGGTGTATGTGTTAGGTCTCTTGATCTCGTAGAACCAGAGTTATAGCCAATGAAAAATATACTCATATTCACCAAATTTCAAATAGAATATTTCGACGTGAAATATCCAAAAAATTAAGCACTTTTTGGGGAAAACCCATTATAGCTTTTTTAAAGTTTTTGAAAAAAGCTTTATTTCTGTTTTTACAAAAAGTTTCTAGCATTAAATTTAAGCAAGTTACGCTCAAAATAAAATTGGTCCCTTTTGTTTTGGCAAAAAAAAACGGGAAGACCACCCCCTAATTAGTAACTTAAATGAAATTAATCGTTACCGCTCCACAAATTATTTTACTTATGTTGTGTTTATATGATCTGTAAGTTTCATTGATTCAAAGTGCTTATTTTTGAAAAAATTTGGTTTCAAAGTAATATTTTTAAAAATTTTAATTTTGAAAAATATGCTTTTTTCAAAATAACTTAAAAATTGTTAGAGATACCAAAAATCTCGGTAAACAAAAAAGTCAGCATTGCTTTTCTGAATATCATGTATTTTTTGGTTTCTCTGTTAGACAAAAATTGATTAAGATTTGATGTTTCTAAATTTGCATACATTCGTGATCAGTGACTCGTTCAACCCCTTTTAACTACAGCCCTTTCAATAATAAGGACTTTGAACCGATGGAACTTACAGATCATATAAACAATATATACACGAGTCAAGAAACTTGTGAAGTCGTAACGATTAAATTCATTTAAGATACTAATTAGGGGGTGATTTTCTCGATTTTTTTACCAAAACAAAAAGGGACTAACTTTATTTTGAGCGTAACTTGTTTACTTTTAATGCTAGAAATTTTTTTTATAAAACAAAAATGAAGTTTTTTTTAAACACTTTAAATAAATTAAAATGAGTTTTCCCCGAAATGTGCTTCATTTTTGGTTATTTCACGTTAAAGTATTCCATTTGGAATTTGACGAATATGAACCTATTTTTAATTAGCTATAACTCTGCTCCTACTAGGTACAGAGACGTGATGTATACACCATTCTTTTAAATTTTTTACAGGCTATATTTTTGCTAAGAATGTTTTTTCTACAAAATACTTACTATTTGAGTTATTTGCGAAAAACCTTATAAAAGCGTGGTTATTTTGTTAAAAAAATGAACATATTCACTGCCAAATAACTCGAAAAGTATTGACTTAGTGAAAAAACTCTATAGAATAAAAGTAACTTAAAATTAGCCAGTTTATCCATTTGCTGACTTACTTTGGACGAATATTTTTCACCCCGAAGAGGGGTGAAAACCACCCCCCAGGACAAAAGCACATATCGGCACAATATCACTTTTTTTCTTTGACTTGTTAGCTATGTGTATGCCAAATTTCATGTCAATCCAAGCGGTGCTTTAAAATTTAGAGGTTTTGCAATATTTTACCGTTAAAGAACGGACTATTACTTCTAATATACACAACACATACCTACACTGACCTACAGTCAATTGTATCAGATCTGGTGTATTACACAATTCGCGGCTGTATGTTTTTTTACCACTCATATAAATGTCTGCATTCATTGTATACTATTGTGTATTCATATTAAAAAGCTATTGGTTGGCCCACTTCTCTAACTTAGTTTGAACAAGTTTCAAGATAAGAATATCCCTTTCTTGTTCTTCTGATCGAAAGAAAATTATCTATATAATTACTTACTAACGGTCGAAAGAAGGCATAAACCGTTTGGTAACATTTAAAACAAAAAGTAACCCTTTATAATTAATACTCTCATAAAAAGTCTATTTTTTTGTAAACCCCTAATTGTTTCTTACACTAAACGGGTTTTTTTAAAACTAGATAACTTGTGGTAAAGGCTGCCGCTGCCTACTTGATTTACTAGAAGTACGTATAGTCATTAACTGAAACTGGTGGGTGGTATAATCCAAAGGCCGCTTATGTCATTACTGCTGGATGTTTATGTCTTGTACATATGAACATTTAATACTAATTACTCAATTAATAACACATTTCACTTGTAAACTCTCTTTCGGTCTCTATTCGTTAAGAGAATTTACAAATCAATTGGTAATAATTTATTATAAAGCCGGGTTAATATGCGAGCTGAACTGTATGCGAACGCTATATTTCTTTTATTTTATACGACATGGCAGGACGAACCGCTTAAGAGCTGTTCATTCGTCACTTGACCCGAACCACGGCCTGTCGGTTTTTGGGACGAACACAAAGTACTTCCGCAGTTCAACTTGGACGACGTGCGCAGCGATATTGTCTGTTCGTATTATCGCGTCGAGATTGAGTGAATGACGTGTTTATAGAGAAAATTTTTGATTGAAGGATTGAAATATCACGTAAGGTTTTTTTAACCTGGAAACTAGTTTTATGTAACCGAAGATGTCGATGAATATTCGCAAGAAGGTCCTAAAATGTTACGTGTGGTCTATATTATTATATGATTGTGAGACATGGACGTTAAAAATCGCAATGCTAAATAAATTAGAAGCATTCGAATGGCGGTGCTGTCGACGAATCATAAAGATATCATTTGTTTCACACACTTCCAATGGAGATGCTCTCCAAATGTTGAATTCAGAACGTCTGGTCATAAACATCATAAAGAGGAGAAAAATAGAGTACTTCGGCCATATAATTAGAGGATCTAAATACCATCTACTTCGCCTTATAAGACAAGGAAAAGTGGAGGGAACGAGATGGATTGGTCGAAAGAAACTTTCATGGTTGCGTAATATTAGACAATGGCGTGGTTCCACGGTAGAAGAATTACTTCGCGCAGCAGCCGATAGAGCGAGGTTTCAGTAACTTGCAAACATGATGACGGTCAAAATCTGAATACGGACACGGCATCTGAAGAAAAATAATCAATTTTTGTTTTATAGTTGGTAAACAAATAATTGTCTTTATTTGCATTTAGATCGTTACTTTGAGATAAAGTTACAAATTAAATAAATCATTTACATAAACTTCGCACAAGTTGGTTCCTAGTTGGTCACTTTCCATGGATCGTGATAAGTTTGCGATGAGTTCGCTGTAAATATATTTTCAACGAACTGTATTCGAGCAGTTCGCAAACAGTTCGGCTCGCGTATGTGTACCCGGCTTAGGGTAAAAAATGACGTCAAGAAGTCAAAAGTTTTTGGATCTGCAATTGGTGTACAAGCAGTAATTTACTTTTTATGCCGCTTTGAAGCTTAACGTTATCTTTCTTCTTGATTTAGTCAAGATACTTGTTCCTTGGAAATTAGTAATCAGATCTTTCTACCAAGCCCGTTCGTTCATTAAACTTCAGCAAAAAGTCCTGATAACTCTCTTGATAAACCCAGCAACATATTTACAGGGAGTTTAATGCTATCTGTCTTATGTCATTAAGAATTTCATATTTACAAAATATAATAGCCCAGTTTTTGATCCATTATTGTTCTTTCAGTCTGGTAAGTTGTATAAGTGTTGAAGTTGTCTACTTAACCTTTGTAGAATTTTATTCAAGCTTCTCACCTATTTAGAATAATAATACTAGAGTAGAAAGTAAAGTAAACAATCTGAAAATAATTATAATATAATTTTATTTTAAATATTATTTTATTCACCTGAAGGGGGTAGGAGCAAAATTAAAAAGTATTTTTGAAAAATTTAAACCCAGAATGAAAGATTACATTTTTACCGAGAGCCGAAAGTCCCTGAAAACTTCTATAACGTTTATTTTAATAAGTCACAGTGAAAATAAAAAAAAATTAGTGTATTTTTAATTTCAAATATTTCATTAAAAAGAAACGCTTTGTTTATTCTAAGGGACTTTCGGCCCTCGGTAATAATGTAATCTTTCATTCTGCGTTTAAATTTTTCAAAAATCTTTATTAGTTTTCTCAGGATTCCAAAAAGTGCATTTAAATAGCATTGGACTAAGATTTTGCGCTTACCTCCTTAAGCCGCGTCCTTACTGTTAAATTTTTACGTACGTATTCAACTAATTGTTCGTAAGAATTTGCATCGCAAATTTAACTTCTTGAATTTAACTCCATCGAAAATTTGTTTATCGTTCGTTCATACTGCAAACCGCATGCGACGCAAATCCTTTCATCTTCTCTCAAAATCCGACAACCGATGGAGCGTGTGCGTCGAAAATTGTTGCGTCCGATTTATGCGACGAACTTGTCCACATTAGCACAATTTACTTTGAGCACGCAAATAGTTGCCAGCTATTGTCGCATATATTTGCGTACTCAAGGTAAATTGTGCTAATGTGGACGTGTTCATCGCATAAATCGGACGCAATAATTTTCGACGCACACAACGCGCACGCTCCATCGGTTGTCGGTTTTTGAGCGAATATCAAATGATTTGCGTCGCATTTTTTGGTACAGTGTGTGTTTTTAAGTTACTCCACACAACCTGAGCAGACACGCACAACGAACGATAAACAAATTTTCGATAGTCGAGAAATTAAATTTGTGAAGTAAATTCTTGCGATGAACCATAAGTTCAATACTCACGTAAAATTTTACCCGTGTTGAGCTGCCCCCCCTCCCCACTTGCAAAAATTAAAAAACAAATCTCAGCCTGCGACCCCCCCCCCCCCCACTAAAAAAATTCCTGCTCAGTGGAACGAGCTCAAAATTTTTAATTTGCGGAATATGAGAGCTCATAAACAACTATTAATTAATCAGGGCTATTTGTTTTTTTTAATTTTTGCAAGTGGGGGGGGGGGTAGCTCAACACGGGTTAAAATTTTACCAGTGAAAACGCGGCTTTAAGTGTTACGGATTTAGTCATTAATACATCAAACATAGTTTTTTAAAATTTCATACTTTTACAACTTTGTATATTTTGGCTCTACTTAATATTATGTAAATAATAAATATTGTAATATGGTTGTATCAAGTATTATGTACTTAATAGTTCTTGTATTTGTTGCAGGTAAGATGTAACAAAACTTAAGCAGAGGAGTTAATAGATTTGTAAGTAAAAATGTCTTTATGTTGTTTTTATCTTTTAACTTCTGTTAATAGCAACAACCAATGTGTTCTGAGAAAGCTGGTTGAGGTTGCAGACTAGAATACGATCGAAACTACAGAGGTAATATCCTCTGTTTGAGCTGTTTGAGAAACTTCTATTTACAATAACTAAAGCAATTATTGAAACAAATAATCTGACTCAGACACATATATTTCGGTTGAGGAATAAAATACTTCACAGTCGATCAAGTGCTATAATAATAATTCCAATTACAATGGAGAGATCACTATGTGAAAAAGAAGTTTGTTTAACTTTCTTCTTTGGCGTTGTACAAGCGTTCAATAAAATCTATCATATAAAAACACACACTTTTATACTCACACAACTCAAAATTTCTGCAGTCTTATACAACTGAATGATACTTTAGAACTAGTCAGGAAGACATATTTTTGAGACCAGTGTATTGGGTCCGGTCCTATACCTACTATACACGTGTGATATACCTGTACTAGAACATAAATATCTTGTCACCTTTACTGATGACACATACGTCCAAGCAGCAGGAAAGTCTAACACAGAGGCAAACAACAAAGTACAAATAGTAGTTACTAAATCCTTTCATAGACTAAAAATCAGGCTGAACGAAGCCGACTCTGTTCACATTAGTTTTACTAAAAAAAAGTACAATCTTCATCAAGGAATGGTTTCCTTAAGGAAAAATATTGAGGCAATCCGGCTCCTCGATACTACTGGCCTATCTAGAAAACTGAGGAGAACAATTCCGTTTAAAGTATATTAAGTATGGAGAACGGTAAGGGTTTTATACCGATCGAAGACAATTGTTTGAAGGAGGAGCGGAGCGACGACAATTATTGTCTGAGATCGGTTACCCTTAACGTTCGACATGCTTATAACGTTTTTTGCACGATTGATACCATTATAAATTATAAAATTAAACATTTTCATCATATTGACTAGTTTTATTCATTTTATCAAGATAGATACTTTGGTTGTTAGGTAGTAACTAGGGTGCATAACAACAATGGAGAATTGAGTTTTTATTTAGTTGTCAATAATTTTAAGTACAATTTTGATTATTATAAATTAAAATATGAGCGAAAGTGAATTTGAAGAAATTGAACGGGCTTGGGAAGAAGGGTGTTCCGCAATTATTCCCGAAAAATCCAAAATCCGTTATCAAAATGCCTACCAAAGTTTTAAAAAATGGTGCGAAGGCAAGAATTTAAGAATCGAAGAAAAGACTCTATTGGCATATTTCGTTCAAAGACATAATATGCAGTTGAAAGCTCCTGGAAGCCTCTGGGCAGAATATTCAATGAGTAAATCCACCGTTTTTCTTTATGATGGCATTGATGTTTCCAAGTTTTCAACTTTGATCGCGTATTTGAAGAGAAAAAATGTTGGATACTACTAATGTATGCGATTCTGCAGGAGTTTCTGTTAGAAGTGAAACCACAGCCCAAACAAGTGGAATTGCATTAAATAATTTAACAAATTGTACCATAAGTTTCAATATTAATAAATAATTCGTTAGTTTTCTTTATTCTTTCAAAAAATAAATTAAAATTAAGAGATTTTTTAACTCGACGGTAAGTGAATTACTTACCGTCGAGTTGGAGTACTTACCGTCGAGTTGGATTACTTACCGTCGAGTTGCTAGTAAATGTCACCTACTGACGTAAAATCTGTCACGGTAAACAGTCAAAAATGATCAATCGTGCAAAAAAATACTTTTAGTGATAATGAAAAGCAGAGTTTGTGCGAGTGTGCATACTAGAATATAGCACAGAGACAGACACAAGAGATCATTGGGTAAACTCTTATTTTGGCAAATCATTACCTAGTAATTTAGAGTGTATTAAAATTCGGTATTGGTCATTTATGACATGATTGTAATTGCAGTAAGCATCTTACTTGCTTACTTATTCCTTGGCGTTACAACTCTTCGTGGGTTTTAGCCGACTCGACAACATGCCTCTCTGTCTTGAGCCATCTCTATATTATAATAGTAGTATCGAATCAATACAATACGTATTAATAAACAAATTGCGAAAGAATACGTTTATTAGGGCTCGGATAGCTCAGGCGGTAGTATGTCCACTTCCTAGTAGTAACCCCACTAGTAACTTCCACGCAGATAGGCCGGGGTTCGAAACGCAGCGCCAGCGAGAACATCTAGACATTTTTAAATGTCCATAGGCCCCAGATCGACTCAGCCTGAATAAAATTAGTACCTTGGGTAAAACGAGGGGTAATAATAGGCGATTGAAGCGTAGCACTGGGCGTGTTACCTTCCTTGTATACTGTAGGCCCTAGATATAGCAGACTATATATATACACCGTTTTTTAGGCGTCAACGCCCTTCCGGTAGGGATCTATGGAAGAGTGTCACCGAGCCGCAAGCCCTTATCCCTTGCCGTACTGCTCCTTCATAGGCCAAGCAGACACCCTTATTCCAGACCAAGTCGTAGATTCTTTTTAGAATTTTAGACTACGACGTCAGCCTTTTTATTTTTCTATTCACCGGGCTGGGGCTTGAACCTCGATCGCCTCGACCGCATATCCACTATAGATTTGTCAATCGTGCGCCTCAGTCCGCTTGGCTAATCTGATCGACTTGTAGCAGACTACCCTGCTATAATACCAAAGCCGCGTTAGCGGTATAAAACGGGAGACTATTATTATACGCTTATTACGCTGCTGTGTGTTTAGCATTTTGTTCAATGGAATGGAAGCATGAACCCTCACGGAAACAATGAGCAAAAGTATTGAGGCTTTTGAAACGTGGGATTACCGCAGAATATTGAAGATATCGTGGATGGCCAGAGTAACAAATCAAGCGGTAATGCAGCGGCTAAACAAAAATAGAGAAGTACTGACTATCATAAAACGATGAAAACTAGAGTACTTTGCCTACGTTATGAGAAATCCGAAATATGAAATGCTACATATAATTATCCAAAGAAAGATAGAGAAAAAGTGCGGCCCCAGACGCAGAAAAACGTCCTGGCTTAGGAACCTCCGCCAGTGTTGTGGACAAAGTAAAGATCGTGCGACTGATTGTTAATGTTCTGGGAGGACAAGGCACGTAAAAATGAAGAAAAATAAACAAATTTATGTTTTGTACTTGTCACAAGTGACATACATCATACGATATATATTTTATATTGGTATTGAAATTTTGGTAAATTCTCGATACTCAAGTCCAAAATCGTAAACACTCGAATAATCAAACCCTAATAACAGCATCCTCAATTACACTTTACGATGACCTTACATCAACATTCTCTTCAAAGTTACACGTGATGACAGCAAGTGGACCAATTATTGTAAATGTGAAAGTTCTACTGAAACAGATCATGTCAATATAGGTTTACTTCAGGTACTTGTAACTTGCGAACAGCTTGTCCAGTGCGGTTACACTATAAAAAAAATGAAATGCCTTCAGTATAGTCCAGTTCAGTTTATTAATAAGAGTGTAGAGAACTTAAAAAAAATTAGAAGATTATAGATTGGAAATTTCAAATAGCTGTCGTTTTAGGTTTCGATTCTATCTTCGTTATATTCCCATATTGGAGATTGGATATGGATATCATGAAGTACGTTCTAAGTTTGTTTACAACTGTCCAAAACAACCAAATATGCAACCAAACCATACCCACCAATTTCTCTCATCACGCACATAATTGTACCATTTGGATTAGATACGTGAACTTTCGATCTTTTTCTCAATAGAACAGTATCATCTGCGTATCTAATGGTATCTATAAATTCCCCGTTGATGATTATTGCTTTATTTTGGAAATAACTTTCAGGCAATTTTGTTCAGTCTTCTTCTTCTTCATATGCCTTATCCTTTAAGGACATTGGCGATCATCATGGCCCATTTTACTCTATCTGTAGCAGTTCGAAAGAGTTCTATTTTTCTCTTATCTGTCTTTTTTTTTCGTTCCACTTTTCCGTGTATAACTGATCGAATCAACTCATATTTTTCATTTCTTAGTATGTGACCAAAGTGGCTCATTTTTCATTCCTTTCTTGTGTTGAGTATTTCTTTTTTCATCTTTCTTAATATCTCCGTGTTTGTTACGTGTTGTGTCCATGATATTTTTCACACTCTTTGATACCAGCACCTCTCAAAGTTGACAACTCTTTTTTCAGTTGCGTCCGTAATTGTCCGGGCTTCAACTCCGTATAAAAGGACAGAGAATACGTAACGTCTTAATACTCTATTCCCAGTTTTCCATTGCATAAAACTCTTCATATTATTGAAAGCGCTTCTGGCCATCTCAATGCGTTATTAGTGAAGGAAACAGAGGTTGAACCTTGCAAAATGGACAAAAGTCCGGTTTTATTTTTTTCCGTTATATCAAGGGGTGCTTATTATAAGACTAACTTTTTCTGAAAAAATTTCGCCCCTGAACCGCCTTTTTCACCCCTTTAAAGGGGGTAATTTGTGGTTTTTGCTGAACGTAGCCTTTCCTGTACCTTTTACAAAATTTTTTTTATAGAAATATGAAGAGGACTATATTTTCTACGATTTATTTCCCGACAGCTATGTCTATCATCCACCGTTTAGCGGGGGTGGCTCCCCAAATTTGACAAGTTTTTAAAAAAGATATTTAAAAAAAATATATTTTTCCCTAACTGTAACGGAAATTAAGAAGAAATCCTGCGGCAATTATTCACAAATAAGTGACTGATTTTTGGTATAGGTTTGACTTAAGGATAATTGCCCTATTTTTAATTACAGGGTGTTACATTTTAAAAAACCCCTTTTTAGACCATCTGAACCGTTTATGCTGGAGTAAAAAGACTTTCAGCGATTACTCATGTACTGGTGCTATTTACAAATTTGTATAATGCACCCCCATTTTTTCCCCGGAACCACCCCAAAAAAGAAGAATTAATAAATATAGAGATTTTCTTGGAATCCTTCACACACAATGCCCTTTATTAATATGCTTCATATATCATTTTGTGCACGTTATTATTACCCATGCACGGACACCAAAAGCGATTTCCTAGTGCAACCCCTGCAGCCAAAAAAAAATAAATAACATGGGGGTTGAAATTTTTTTTGGTTTTTTGCTTTTTGATCCATATGGGCATATGCTTCATCAATAGTGCTTTTCAAAAATATATATGGTTATTGCAACATCCCTGCGGAAACCACCCCTATCCTTGAAAATATACTGCAGAAACTACCCCTATTCCTTGGCGAGCATGTTTTTACGATTTTCTCATTACCTATACATTCTTTTTAAACAAAACTTATACAAGGTTAAAGACCACTATTTACTCTATAAATTAGGTCCTCTTCATTTTTTTCTTATAAGCAACCGTTACGGCACAGTGGCGCCGTAAACCTCATAATATGCTTTGGCGGGCTCTAGTTTTTGTTTTTTTTTCGTCATCTGTTCGTTTTATTGATAAAGTACTTATGTAAAATAAAACAACACAGTGTAACCTACAAATTATGACCTATGCACATTTTACAATCTTTGCGCCCCAAAGCCACATTGCGTGGCCCAAAATCAATTTTTGCATATTTTCGCCACCTACACGCATTTTATTGCATTAATGCTACCTTAATAGCACAATATTTACCCTTAAGTGGTCGCTAAGCAGTGGCGGATCCAGGGAAGGGTGATGGGGGTGATCACCTCCCCCCCTCTCAAACCAAGTGATATTATATTCAAAGATTATAAAAATATTCATTTATTTTTATAGAAATACTTATATTATATTATTATTTTTATAAGAATGGCGTACTTTTTATGCTTTACCGAGAGTGGAGGATCCAGCATCATTAAGAGGGGGTTGCCAATTGGCTAAATTTCTATAAAAATAAAAGAATATTTTTATAATCTTTGAATATAATATCACTTGGTTTGAGAGGGGGGGAGGTGATCACCCCATCACCCCTCCCTGGATCCGCCACTGCTTAGAGACCACCTAAGGGTAAATATTGTGCTATTAAAGTAGCATTAGTGCAATTAAAAAATGCGTGTAGGTGGCGAAAATATGCAAAAATTGATTTTGAGCCACCACTGTGGCTTTGGGGAGCAAAGATTGTAAAATGTGTATAACTCATACTTTGTAGGTTACACTGTGTTGTTTTATTTTACATAAGTACTTTATCAATAAAACGAACAGATGAAGAAAAAAAAAACAAAAACTGGAGCCCGCCAAAGCATATATGAGGTTTACGGCGCCACTGTGCCGTAACGGTTGCTTATACGAAAAAAATGAATAGAACCTAATTTTTAGAGTAAATAGTGGTCTTTAACCTTGTATAAGCTTTGTTTAAAAAGAATGCATAGGTAATGAGAAAATCGTAAAAACATGCTCTCCAAGGGATAGGGGTAGTTTCTGCAGTATATTTTCAAGGATAGGGGTGGTTTCCGCAGGGATGTTGCAATAACCATATATATTTTTCAAAAGCACTATTGATGAAGCATATGCCCATATGGATCAAAAAGCAAAAAACAAAAAAAAATTCAACCCCCATGTTATTTATTTTTTTGGCTACAGGGGTTGCACTAGGAAATCGCTTTTGGTGTCCATGCATGGGTATTAATAACGTGCACAAAATGATATATAAAGCATATTCATAAAGGACATTGTGTGTGAAGGATTCCAAGAAAATCACTTAATTTATTAATTCTTCTTTTTTTGGGGTAGTTCCAGGGAAAAAATGGGGTGCATTATATAAATTTGTAAATAGCACCAGTACATGGGTAATCGCTGGAAGTCTTTTTACTCTAGCATAAACGGTTCAGTTGGTATAAAAAGGGGTTTTTTAAAATGTAACACCCTGTAATTAAAAAAAGGGCAATTACCCTTAAGTGAAACCTATACCAAAAAATCAATCACTTATTTGTGAATAATTGCCGCAGGATTTCTTCTTAATTTCCGTTACAACTAGGGAAAAATATATTTTTTTTTAAAACATCTTTTTTAAAAACTTATCAACTTTGGGGCGCCACCCCCGCTAAACGGAGGATGATAGACAGATGCTGTCAGGAAATAAATCGTAGAAAATATAGTCCTCTTCATATTTCTATGAAAGAAATTTTTTGTAAAAGGTACAGGAAGGGCTACGTTCCGCAAAAACCACAAATTACCCCCTTTAAAGGGGTGAAAAGGGGGGTTCCGGGGCAAAATTTTTTCAGAAAAAGTTAGTCTTATAATAAGCACCCCTTAATATACCAGAAAAAAAATAAAACCGGACTTGTGTCCATTTTGCAAGGTTCAACCTTTGTTTACTAGACTATATATTATTTCGAGATTACTGTCCCTTTGTTCATTTAGCTCACATCCCAAATGGTTGTATGTGAGTACTTTCTCTAAAGCTTTTCCTTTAACGTAGATTGTTTTGTCTTTAATCTTGTTCTAATTGACAATCATGATTTTTCTTTTTTTGTATTCAGAGCCATTCCATACGTCTCGCAGTACTGCTTAGTGCCATCAACCAAAATTTGCAGCCGTTATCTGCTGTCTACAAGGAGTATTGTATCGTCTGCATATCTGAGATTATTCACTAGTGTTCCGTTAATTGATGTACCTTCATTGACGTCTTTTAGTGCCTCTTTAAACATTTCTTCCGATCACATATTAAAAGTAGAAGGGATAGTACACATCCTTGTTGTACTCCTCTGCTTATTGAAATCTCTTTAGATTTTTGTTGGTCTACTAGAATTGCGGCTTTCTGTTATCGGTATAAATTTGTAATGATTCTCACATCCTGATCGCCAATTTCTGTGTTCCATAATAAACAGATTACTTGGAGGTATTTGGAGACGCTGAACACGAATATGCCATCAGAACCGAGCCCTGGAGCACCTGGTGCCCAGTGTCACTGCTAAGGCACATCATCTGGGGTTTAGACGGTTTTCGACCTTAAATTGATGCAAACATATGACTCGGGGAGGGGGAAGGCAAATAATTGTGTACTTGCCAGATATACGAGTCGTTTGAGCCCACCTTCAGAGAGTGATTTAATTACTCGCGTAACCAGCTTTTTAGGGCAGCAGTGAACAGAGTTCAAGCAATTATGATCATCGCTAACCTTCTTCCAAGAAGACGGCATCTTAAACAGAAGAACAAGATGAAGAAATCTGATATTCTATATTATATTATCTAGAATCTATCTGATTAATGATTCTAGAATGACTATTAGGAAGTAGATAATAAAGAATTGAATCATATGCCAAAAATTGTACTCAATACATTACGTTGCGTATTGAAACCTGAATCATAACGAAGTACTTTGTTATGTGGTACTGCGGTACAACTTTTGTTCATTACCAAATCTACTCCTTGTAATATTCTCTTATTTTTATTTGGAAATATTATTTTATTTATCCTCCAGTACTAACGTGACTGTACTAATAGCACAAAAAATATTCTTAGCTTGCTTACTTGCTTGTTTCGTTAATTTTCTGTTCATCGAGTACACTGCAGATACTAATCGATTTGCAGTAATCATGTTTTAACGAAAGACGGAAGTTTTCACTTTTAACATGTCTGCCAGTGCCAGTACTGTCAGTACTGCCATCAGGAATGCCTTGAGCTAGACATTGTGTACTTGTCCGATCTTTTTATGTGTCGTCAGATTTAGTCTACCGCTTATTTGAACTGCTTTCGAACTTTGAAAAGGTGACACGAAAAGAATGAAAGTGACATCTCGTGGATTACTAGGAGAATCAACATCTTTGTGATTTTGCCTGAGGCTGGCTTTAATTGGTTGTTTGACGTAGTGTCAAAAAGTTTATGGCTTGTTTAAAAGCAAGTAGTTAAGGTTTACCTACATGTGTCCACAAAGTGGGTCATGCGTGTTTTAGGATGCGTTTGATGATTATTTACAAAACAATGCAAACAGGAAATATAGGTCCGACAAAATACCTCGATTTGAGTATAAGAAATAATATCAATTGAAAAAGATCTGTACATTTTCTCTAAAGTTTTACTTTTAAAAAATATATTTAACTGACAACAATAATTATAACAATAATAGCTATAAACATTGTTTTATAGCTATTATAAACAATATTTATTATTACTATTATAAGCAATAATAGCTATAAACATTATTCATTTATTAAACAATGCTATAGACCAATTTCATTTGAAAATTAAATGCCCACCTCAGGCATAAATGCACGCAGCTGCTTTTAAGGCACTGCGGTATCTTCAAAATTTCCGAAACCGTGTCGTTGCACCTCGGCCAGACACCCCTAGCTCCTATTAGAAATAGTAGATAATAAAAGGTACAAATAATACTAAACAAATTATTTATTTTAAACCGAACCGTATTATAATAATATACAAACAAAGAAATTAAGATGTGTCTTCTACAACGTATACTTCCAGACTACTTATCGAACGCAGAACTAACACTAACATACAGTTCTGGCATTCACATCCCTTGTAACATGTGCAATCTTAGGTAAGAGTTTATCGCCCTAATGCATTCGGAGAATTGGCCCAGCCATGAAGAGAGACCCCACATGTGTATTCTAACACTTAACAAAAATAATAAAGTTGAATTCCAACATCCCCTCGCAACTAAAATTATTTTTGAATTAGTCAAACAGACCCCCTTTACTACTTAAGTACTCTAACTTAACCGTATTCAGCGGTTTAGTCAACATATCGGCTATCATATCCTCGGTAGGACAATACCTAAAGTTAACAACCTCTTTTTCTATATAACTAATTCCGGCTCTAAACCCACAAATTCGTTTATAACCTGTTTTAAGCAAATTGCTTCCTGACATCCTTCAGCCAATCCTATGTACTCTGCTTCAGTTGATGATAGAGACACGCAATTCTGTTTTCTACATCCCCAATTTATAGGCGAACCCCGTAATAAAAATATATACCCGCTATTTGATTTTCCGTTCCCCTTGTCTTCTGCCCAGTCAGCGTCTGCATAGCCGTATAATGCACTATCTGTCCCTTCTTGTCCTAAAATAAGCTTTTTATATTTACTTTTCTTTAAATATCTTAACACCCTCTTTGCTTCGTTCCAATCTACTTCATTTGGATTTTTATTCTGTTGGCTTAGTATGGTGACGCTTGCCAATATATCCGGTCTAGTATTTACCGCAATATATAATAAACCACCAATCAGTTGTTGGTATATTTCACTGTTTTTCATCGGCTTCTCTCTGCTAAGCTTATAGTATCCAACATCCAGCGGTATATTGGACTCTTTTGCACCTTTCATCTTAAACTTGTTCAGCAATTTGTCAATATAACTGGCTTGATTTAAACTATATATCCCTTGATCGCACCTTTCAATCTTCATACCTAGATAATTTTGTAATAATCCCAAACTCGTTATTTCAAAATTACATTTTAGATTCTCTTCAAATGTATCAATTACCTGTGTATCCTTTGCTGCTATTAAAATGTCATCCACGTATATAAGTACGTAAACCCTTTCATTATTTATTACCTTGATATATAAACATGTATCAATATTGCTTTTACAAAAATTCTCTTTAGATAAAACTTCATCAAGCTTTTTGTTCCAAGTTCTGGCAGATTGTTTCAAACCATATAAACTTTTATTTAATTTGCAAACACAACTTGTATCCTTTTCTTCAAATCCCTCAGGCTGTTTCATAAAAATTTCTTCTGATAGTTCTCCATTTAGAAAGATGCCTTACTATGAGATTTTTTCTCCATGCCTCTGTTAATAAAATTCGAAGAGTAGCTTGCCGCGCAACCGGAGCGAACACTTCATCGTAGTCTACGCCGAATTTTTGGCTAAAACCCCTTGCTACCAGCCGTGCTTTGTACTTCTTCGAGCTTTGATCTTCGCCTGTTTTTAACTTGAATACCCATTTACATGAGACTATATTCTTTCCCTTTGGTGCTTGTATTAAATCCCAAGTTTTATTTTTCCTTAATGACGTGATTTCCTCTTCCATAGCTTGCTTCCATTTTTCACTATCACTTCTTTTAAGCGCTTCTTTAAAGTTTCTAGGTTCTACTTCTTCGAGTTCTGTCAACTTTGCTATGTAGCGCTCAGGTGGAATACCTTTATTTATTCTGCTAGATCTACGACCACGTGAATTCTCTATATCGAGATCTGTATCTAATTGATAGTTAGAATCACCGTCATCGTCATGGGATTCTTCCCAACTTAAGCTCTCATACGTGTTAGATGTGTCCGTAGAATTTTCTATTTCCTCCGTGTTTTCAAAATTTGCAACCTCTCTGTCTTCTACGTCGTTTGGCTCTATTTTTTCCCGTTCCATCATGGACCCAATGGATATTTCCTCACTTTTTGCCTCCTTTTTCTCGACGCATATATTTCTCTTGGAAAACACCACACTACGGCTAATTGTAATACGTTCTGTATCTACATTTAACAATCTATACGCTTTTGATTCATCAGAGTAACCTACAAATATCAGTGACTCACCTTTTGGATCAAATTTATCCTTCATTTTTTCTTTGGGAATGTGGCTATAAACCGTAGACCCAAATATTTGCAAATTCGACACATTCGGTGTTACTTTATGCCACAATTCATAGGGCGTTTTTTCTTTCGACTTAGTAGGTAATCGATTTTGCAAATAATTGGCTGTCACTATCGCTTCCCCCCAAAATTTCTTTGCTAAACCCGCATCGATTAACATGCACCTAGCCATTTCAACTAGAGATCGATTCTTTCTCTCTGCAACCCCGTTTTGTTCTGGAGAGTACCCCGCTGTATATTGAATTTTTATACCTTTACCCTTTAAAAATTCCCTTAAATTATTATTTACGTACTCGCCACCCCTATCCGACCTAATTACTTTTGGAACCCTACCTAACTGATTACTCGCAAATTCTATAAACTCTTTTATACATTTTACCGCTTCATTTTTATGATTTAATAAATATATAGTTGTATATCTAGAAAAATCATCAATTAAAGTCAAAATATAACGTTTACCCCCTGGAGTAACAGTCTTCATGGGCTCGCAAATATCCGAATGTAATAAGTCAAGAATATTAAATGTATTGCTATGAGAAAATTTTGGAAAACTCTTACGTAAAATTTTACCTTTCATACAGCATTCACAAGTTTCCCTGATCCTACAGTCTGTCATATCAATCCCGACTGCCATTTTCTTTTCCATTAAGTGTTTGACTGCATCCATGTCCCTGTGTCCAAACCGTCTATGCCATGCATGTTGACAGTTGCTGGAGTGCTCCACAGCACTCAATCCATGGTCCACAGTTGAAAGTTTGTATAAGTCCGGTGAAGGCACCGCACTCGCGACGACTTTTCCGTGTAAAGCGATTTTACACTCGTTTTTATCGAATTGCATATTATGTCCCGCACTTGTTAGCTTTTTCACCGAAAGCAGATTTGAGTCTAATCCCGGCACATACAACACTTCGTCGATTTTTAAATTTTCCACTCCCGATCCAGTCACGCACTCAATAAGTCCTGTTCCTATACCCTGAACCTCGGAGTATTGCCCTTTCTCCGCCAAACTTACAACGCCCTTTCTGCTACCGTCAAATTGGGTATAGAATCCTTTGTAATTAACCATGTGGCTCGAAGCTCCTGAGTCCACATACCACGAAGCAGAATCCCTTTTTCCGTCCCTATAATTGACCATAAAACATGCATCATCAGTACCTTCAGTGACTTTCTTGGCCTTTTCCTTCTTAAACGCTTTGTACTTAAAGCAATCTCGTTTAAAATGGCCCTTCCGGTTACAAAAATAACACTGCCTTGCTTCTGCCCTTGCAGTACCATTATTTTTGTTACCCTCGTATACTGACTTCATCACCGACTCCTCCTGATTTCTTCCCAAAGCTCCCTGACGTCTCCTGTACTCATCTATTAATTTACTCGTAACAAATTCTAGAGTAAATTCACTCGATGGCCTACTTTCCAGCGCTGTAATCAAAAAACTGTATGAGTCTGGAAGACTTCCCAGCAAAATTCCTGCTGAGAACCTGTCCTTAATTTCTTCCCCTAAGGCGGCCAGTTTATTCAACGATTCTAGGAATAAACTAATGTGTGCTTCCATATCACCATTCTCCTCTAGCGATAGCCTACAGATTTGCTTTAACAAAAACACCATACTAGACAAACTTGATTTCTGATGATACTCCCTTAGCGCTATCCACGCATCGCGCGCGAATTCCCTGTTCCGGATATGCACTAATTGATTAACGTCAACAAGTAAGGCTATAGTTGACAAAGCCTTATCATTTTGTTTTTTCCAAGAACTGCTTCGATCTGCTTCTAATGGTAACTCACTCGAAACTATTTCCCATAGACCAGCATTGATGAGTAACATTTTCACTAAATAACTCCAAGATTGATCGTTCTTGCCGTTCAACTTTTCGACGTTATATTTCGCACTCTCCGCCATTATGTATTCGGTTAACACGAAAATTTCGCGACTGTACACTTTTAATTATTATCTTAATACAGGTGAGCTAACAACGTAACTGAGCCCAGAACCTATTAGAAATAGTAGATAATAAAAGGTACAAATATAACTAAACAAATTATTTATTTTAAACCGAACCGTATTATAATAATATACAAACAAAGAAATTAAGATGTGTCTTCTACAACGTATACTTCCAGACTACTTATCGAACGCAGAACTAACACTAACATACAGTTCTGGCATTCACATCCCTTGTAACATGTGCAATCTTAGGTAAGAGTTTATCGCCCTAATGCATTCGGAGAATTGGCCCAGCCATGAAGAGAGACCCCACATGTGTATTCTAACACTTAACAAAAATAATAAAGTTGAATTCCAACAGCTCCAAGCACTATAGGCAGTACCTGGATGGTGGTGCCCGACCAACGCGCAACGGCGGCCTCCCGGAACCTCTGGTTATCATAGACGAGCCTCTTGTTTTGATACGCTTCCGGTAAGGTGATATTTGATCGTTCCCAGATACCTGTATATCAACCACAAGAATTACGTCACCCTGACGGACGACAATGTCCGGTTTGAAGAGTTGTCCATCACGGTGGCGTACTCCCGGCTCCATCTCGACAGACCACCCTTTTCCCCGACAGTGATCACCGATCTTTTTCGCTATTCCATTATGGCGCCTTATCCTCTCGCAGTGAACAGCGGGACATTGTTGCAAGACATGTGATAAGGACTCTGCCCTGTTGCATTCTACTCTGCAGAATCGTTGTTCAGCCGGATTCGACATTAATCCCGCAGTCGGTAGATCGTTGGTGCGCAACTGAACGTCTTTCACGAAATTTCTTCCGGTTCAGCCGTACGGTTTACGACTTATCCAATTTCTGCTGGCGGGATTCTCAGATGAATATTCCAGCCCAGCCAGTGTTGGTGCTCTGATTAATTTTTCTCTCCATAGCTGGTCAACCGGAATGTTGCTAGCCATGGATCTCAGTCGTTCCATTAGCGACCAGAGGTCAGAGCGGAGCACTTGTTGGCATGTTTCGTCATTGTCGGAGGCAAGTTTCATCAATCTCCGGAGGTATACGGAAGGGATGAAATGTCTGAGCTCCAGAATGCCCAGACCGCCGCCCCTCACCTTAGCATAAAGCGCCGGGTCGTGAGTGTGAATGTTGAGGTACAACGACCGCTTGACAAATAATTTTATCAAGTGGTCAACACATCACATGTCACTCTCGGATTCTGGAGCCTGTACATAAATTTCGGGATAATAAAGTCTTTAAGACAGACCAGCTTCCGGTCACGCTTGAGCGGCGCTCTTCCTAGTCAATTTAACCATAAGGTCATATTGGCTAGCGACGGTTTCATGATTCCCGTCGAGCCGGCCACCTGACCCAGGTACCGGAAACCGTCCACCCCGTCTACTGCGGGAATTTTCCTGGGACTTACCCTGGAATGATGTCGCTGAGACTGCAGAATACTTCGCAGGGTTGATGGCCATACCTCGCGATTTTAAGAATTCCTGTGCCCCGCCTCCCGCAGTCCCGTTAAGATTATTTGCCAACGCACTATAGTTGCACGGCACCATAAAAAGAAAACTATCTTACCTTTTATTTTTTCCCATTTGTTATTCGGCGAATGTTAGTAAAAAATGCATTCTCGATAATATACATAAATATGAGAATGAATCCGTCTACTCTTAGTTTAACTATAAATAAGTAATATTTTAGCAGTTCTAATCTTACAAAACAGTTCATTGCACTCACAAAGCAGATGTTATGCCTTCAATGCCCTATTGATAATTAAATATAAATGGGTTATCTCTAAACCGATAACTTTTTGCAAAAATCCAGGCCAAATAACCATATACTTAATTTTTTTCTCTCCTTTGTACTACTGCTTTGTACTGCTCAGTTAGTCTTGAAAAAGCTTTGGTAATTATGAAACAAATTTCTCATTTTTTATAGCTTCCAACGGCCATTTCCAACCGTTTTCGTTACGATCCATCAGTCATTAGAAATTGAATATTATTAGTTTATCTACTTTTAAAGGTGTTAAAGATATAATGATGAAGGCCCGCAGGCTACACTCTTTAAAGTAATCGTTTGACCTTGATCGGTTTTCGGTTTGCGTGCCTTTTGGAAATAATGAATGGAACAGAAAAGGTGAATCGACGAAACTGAGACAGTATCAGGCCCGCATTCGATTCTTGAATTGGTTAGCGAAATTTTAAAAATATAGTATCAGTGTCGGTGATGCAGAAAACTGGCTCAAAAGTGATAAGCTTTTTATTTCATCCTTATAGAGGAGGGGGGTCTAGAATCTTCAAAAGACATCTCAGTCCAGAACACCGCCTAACTGACCTTAGTGCAGGATTCATTCTTCGTAGCCCCAGCCATAGTTCCCGAGGTACTTTAAAACGCCCTTTCCTCGGCGGGGCTACACCTGATGACTAACTGCTAAACCAAACACTCCTCTGTCATCTAGCGCTCCGAAAGCGGAATGGCCGTTGTAAGGTCGACATCGTGTCCGTAGCACTCTTACTTCATTCATCCACAGACTGTCAGCAATGAGGTCCTTCCCTTTTCCCCTTTTTTTGGTGCAAGTATTTGGGTTTTTTGTAAGGTTTTTGTTATTATTTTTTTAGGAGCTCCTTTCCTATATAGTCTGTTTCACACAATATAAATCACTAATTCGCCATTCACCAAAACGTATTCCCTCTACATTCTACCTACAGTATCTTTCCCTCTTACCTTTGTAGTTAGTACAGCTGTCTTACCTCCTCTTCTTGATCACTGCACGGTTATAGTTGTGTATACTAGTCCAGTCTGGTTTATTTTCAATCATTCTCTCAATCATTTCTCTCACTGTCATAAAATTCACACCTATCTCTTCTTCCATCCTTTACTTTCTACTATCTATCTGTTGCACTCTAGCACCGTATGTGTAACAGTGTCCGGGTGTCTGCAGTATAGGCATTCGTCCGTATCAACCTTTTCGAACCCAGAGAGGTAGGCCTTAAAACACCCGTGTTCTTTGAGAACCTGCGTTAGGAAATAATCGAGTCGCCTGTGACCACAGTCCACCCAATCTTTTAGGTTCAGGAGCACTATCTTTGTCCATTGTGCCACTTCTTCCATGTTGTTCCATTCTTCTTGCTATTTTTCCATTGACCTTTCCCTTTCCTGTCTTTTCTCTGCCATAGTAAGCTCTAGGCCTCTTCTCTCATATAGCCCCTATTCTCAGCAGAACACATCCAGCAGACACAGTCCTGTAGGTGCCACTCGCAGCAGACTTGTAATGTCCACAATGCCCGCAATATTGAAAACTCACAGTTCTGTGGAGTTTGCCAGTTAGTGTGAAAAATAGTACCAAGATAGTAGCCAGAGAGCTAGTGTCAAATTTAACCGGAGCATTTTAGCATGGCTGTTTTCTTTTTATTTAGTTAGGTGTTCCAAAGCTTATTAACAAATGATGTGTCAGCTGGCCCAAAACCGGGGATTTTAGGCAAGAAAAGGTAAAATGTGAAACTTGATAGTAAAACGCTACAACTTATTTGTCAAATATTTATCTGCGTGACTTACGTGTATAATAGCCAAGAATGTCTAGCTACTGACTTTCAATTCGGGTTCAATTCCTGGCCAATACTGACTCATCTTCAATTCCTGGCCCTGAAAATTTTTTCGTTTTTAAAATTGACATTTTGATTTTTGATTTGAAAAATAATTATTTTTTTAATAATACCACGTTTTTATTATTTATACGACACAATATAAAAAAGTCTGTATGTATTTTATAGAATAGTAAACTATGCATTTGATCATAATATGATAATATCATAATATTATTATGACTGACCTTAATAAACAAAGTTGTTTGACATAATCCCCTGAAGCTTCCTGAGTTAGTACGACCAATCTAAGTGAAAAAGGAGGTCCCCCCCTCCGAAGTTCTTTTTTGGACCCTAATTTTTCACTTTTTTATCACCAACCCCTTGTTAATCTAAATATTTCCTTGTTCTCTATACTAAAATATATAAAAATGAATGTGTGTCTTCCAGTTCCACTGGAAGAAATTAGGGGAGGCCTATGTTCAACTTTCGATGCAGAAGGCTGGATGATGATGAATGTTTGTCTGTATGCCCCTTATCGAATCGTAAACTCTGCATTTGATGGTAATATGATGAACTCAAGCAAAGTTGTTGTACATGAACCCGGGAAGGTTCCTTTACTTACTTTCTGGAGTTAATACGACCAATCTAAGTAATCATTATTATTTACGCAAACACCACAAAAACAATATTGTTTATTAGAAAAAAGTATACGCAATATTTTTGAGTATTTTTTGGTTTTCTGGTAATTTTTTAGTTCTAAGGCGATACGAAGTTTGCCGGGTCAGCTAGTTAATAATAAAAAAATATTTTTGAACTATGTAGTTTGGCAAGTATTAAAAAGAATACCTAAATCATTCATTTATTAATTTTAGATTGTAAGAAAAACGCCTCAGCTGAATATATGATCAAATGCAAAGTTTACGATTCTATAAAAGACATACAGAATTTTTTATATTGTGTCGTATAAATAATAAAATCGTGGTATTATCAAAAAATTATTATTTTTCAAATGTCAATTTTAAAATCAAAAAAGATTTTCAGGGTCAGGAATTGAACCCGAGTTGTCTGGGTGAAAGCCAGTAGCTAGATATTCTTGGCTATTATACACGTTTCCATCAAGTTTCATATTTTACCTTTTCTTGCCTAAAATCTCCGGTTTTGGGCCAGCTGACAAATCATTTGTTAATAAGCTTTGAACACCTAACTAGATAAAAAAGAAAACAGCAATGCTAAAATGGTCCGGTTAAATTTGACACTACCTCCCGGGCTATAGGATGTGAACAATTTTTATTTTTAATAAAATGTGTGTTTATTGCATTTACAATATTATATTTATAGGACTACATAGTTTTTAATTACCAATTATAAACTCAAATTGAATATAATATCGCAAAGATCTTGTGGCATGTTAAAATTAGTATTTTGTTTATGGGATTGAGATTGAGCCACAATAATTGTTGGTAAAATGAAAATTACATTTCTTAAATAACTCTTGTTTGACGTTTTGATTTCCGCTCCAGAAATCGTACTCAGAAAATTAAAAAGAAAATTAGGTCCGAAAATTCTCACAACCTGATCTTTTTAGGTTATGTGTATCTTCCTTGCAAATGAAATTTTGGCTTCGATCTTAAGGCACCGAATAATCTGTGGTTGAAAAACATTGTTTGCCGTGATGTTACCAGGATGTATGGAATTCTGACTGTTTTTGAAGTTACACTTCTTTAGGCGCGATTGGTAAAAATGTTGAGAGTGATTTTTATAAAAACAGCAGTGTGAACTACGCGCACACAGATAGTATGAAGTTAGTTCCTAAATCTTTCAAGTTACGTATGTATCAGTGCAAATAAAATGTGAAAAAATAAATAGATTTATTATAATATTTGTGTCTTTGGATTTGTCTTCGTCGGATATAGGATACCTAATAACTATTAAAATATGATGAAAAGAAGACTAAAAATCAATCTTAATATTATTTGTACTTAATTGTATGAACTTTGTAGAATATGTCAAAATAATTCATTTTGGTATCAATTTTACGGCCATAGCACACTGACTTACACGTTTGTAGCCTGATAATAACCGTCATCAAACAGTGTTTAGCTCGGTTATGTTTTGATTGGGTGACCTCTTAGGAACACCTCATGTTGTTGCCTTGCTTAATTTTTTTTTAAATTGTTGGTATTGTTATAATCAAATTTAATAAAATAATAAAATTAGTTTAATATTTAAATAAAATAAAAATACATAAACTGTTTAAAGTATATTTATTTCGTTGAAATCATATAACAGAAGTATAACTTCTCACGTGTGTACAATATACACATACATTTTTTTAGTTCGGTTCTGTACTTATTTAAATATCGAGAGTAATAGTATAGAATTTCTTTATAAATAATATTTAATTGACGCATCACGTGGGATGATTAACTACGGGATACAATGTATTTTCTCTAATTTAAGTGAATATTTATATGTAAAACCTCTTAACCTAATTCAAAAGGTACCATAAAATTTGTAGGTATTCTACTGTTCATTTTCTCTTAATCCGTTATGGTCAACAATAAAGTTTATGAATGTCTCTATAAAGACAGGTTTTAATAGTGTTAAAGTCTTTTTTAGCAATTACAAATATTAAGGAGCCATTATGGCACGTGTATTGAAATAACCTTTTCTTTTTATCCTCCTTCTCGGTTAGTTAGTCTGATACAATTAATTAAAAATAACGAACGTGTGTCTTATATTCGTTATTTTTACCCAGAATGTAACAATGTTATATTATTATTATACAGTGCTTCCATAAAGTAACGCATAAATTCATTATTTTGTAAACCGGCGACATTGAGGAAAAATCCCGAAACAGGTCGATTTTTATTTTTAAATTACAATTTTTTGGCATATCCTACATCATACTAGTGACGTCATCCATCTGGGAATATGAGAATAGGGGTCATGTGATAGCTCATTTGAAAGGGCATTCAATTCTTTGTTCCAGCGGTTCTCAACCTTTTTGAGTGATGTACCTCCTACAGTTATTTTTATTATTTTTGGTACCACCTATATTTTTAAATTGTATTATCAATACTTACTAAGTACTACTATTTTATTTTTTTCCGTGTTTTGTGTACCACCGCCAATAATGATATGTACCACCAGTGGTAGGTACATGTACCACAGATTGAAAACCTCTGCTTTATTCGATAATATAGACATTACCATAATTACTTATACAGGGTGTCCAAAAAAAATTTATAATTAAATTAATTGACTCAAAACGATGAATGGAGGTATGTAATTAATTTAATTCTAAATACATTTTACTGCTGTCATAAAACAGAAAAAAAATTATTTGAGAAATAAACATTGATTTTCACTTAAACGTAATGTTTAAACTGCCAAGAGGATCAGGGGCAGCTTTATCATTGCATTTAAGCAAAAAACAATATTTATTTGTTAAATATACATTTTTTTTGTGTTTTCTGGCAACTGTAAAACGTATTTTAAATTAACTAAATTACATACATTCTCCTTGTCTCAATTAACTTATTTAAAAACATTTTTGAACACCCTGTATAAATAATTATATTATTGTTTATATTATTGAAGGGAGAATTAAATACCATTTCAAATGAGCTATCATGTGACCCCTATTCTCATTTAAAAAAATCATTGATTACGTAATCACGCCCAGATGGATAACTTCACTACTATGATATATATTTATGCCAAAATAGGTTTAGTCGCCGGTTTATGAAATAATGAATTTATGCATTACTTTATGGATGCGCTGTATATCAACATAATATGGCATACTAATAATTGTAGTTCCAAATAAAATCGTGTTATTTTTAAGAGCCTTCATTGTAGAATAATGTGATTTAGTGTTTTTAGAATCTGCATAATGCCCCTGTGTCGTTATTACCATTTCCGGTTTTGGCTCGCTCAGCATTAGCAAGAGCGACCCACAACGCAGTTTGCGTTACGCTGTGGTTGAAGTGACATCTCACACATTGTGTAATAAGTATTGTTCATTTTTAAAATTTGGCTAAAAAGGCGTTCATAGCTTTCCAGGAAAAATTACTCAAGTAGGTAAAACTTCTCTAAGCCTCGAATTTTGAATACGGGTGCCTTAGCAATAACGCTTTATCATATTTTAAGGCAGGGTAGAGCGATGTCAATAATTAAAAATTAGATAGATAGCTACACGCATAAATAACATTAGTGCAGAATTTCGTTAACTTAGATAAGGAAGTTGCAGAGAAAAAAAATGAAGAACTCACGCATCATCTTGTTTTTGCTCTCCTGAAAAGTTTGCGATTTCAGGGTTATGGCACTAATGAAGTCGGGGCGACTTTATTAGAAATTGAAAATAAAAAATATGTCTGAAATTATCTCCGATTTTTCCCAAAATTTTCTAAGTACATTTGTTGATTGCTTTAAAATAAAGCAAATTTGTTGGGCTTTTTTTTTGGTTGTGGGAATTTCATCAAGATTCGTTGATTATTAAAACTGATTTAATGGAAATACGTTTTCACCGAACATCTTAAAGGTTTTAATATATAGATAGTTATTCAAGATATAAAGGGTGAAATATTGCTCATCATCCAATACAATAACATAGTTTTTCACAAAATGCATTCTTCTAAAATGTTGACAACCTACAAGCATTATTTCGATCTTAATCTCAATTATTTCCAACACTTTTTATTTTTTCGGTATTTTACAACATTTCTGGACAAAGTTTTCTGGACAGTCTTTCTGACCATCCTTAACCCCTTAATGCACAGTTTTTTTGAAAAGAATGGCAAAAAAAATCAATTTGTTTACAATGAAAAAAGTGATCGTAGTGCGCAGGTCAGCCCAATGAGTACTTGCGCTTATCCGATTACTGAAATGATCGTCACGAAACTGTCACTGGACGATAATAATTTTGGTTGGAACAATCGGAAGGACGATGCGATCATCTTTTTGTTAGAACGTATTTTATTTATTGCGCAGCGCAGGGAGCGTTATCGTTACATGACTTTTTAACCCATTAGCGGCCAGCGTTACCATATGGTAACGTAAAACACATGATTTTTAAAAATTCTGCGGTATGCCCATGGAATTAGTCAGCCACATATTTTGAGAACTATGTTTCTAGGAATACTTCAGGCACCTATAAAACGTAACGGATTCGGTTTTAAGCCTCTTCTCAAACATCTAGAAATAATCATATGACAGTGTGGTTTAAATTTATAGTAAAAGATGGACGTCCGTTTTGCGTAAGCAATTTCTGATAGTCTTCTAGTAACTATATTTGCATATTTAAAAAAAACTCAGTTTATTATACGCCAACTTATTATAAATTATTGTATTTTATCAACAATTAAATGTAGCGAATTCGGTAGGAATAGTCAAAGTACGCCGTTACCATATGATTGCGGTGGGCGCTTACGGAGTCATAATCTTATTTTTTTTCAGTCGTGAATTTTTGTTAGCAGAAGCGATAGTGTTACTGGTGCGATGGAAAGATAACTCTGTTGTTACAATAGCATCTACGAGTTGTGATAGTTCAGCATTGGGCACGGTAAAAAGATTTTCTCATGAAGAAAAGGCCACATTCAAGTAAGTCGGCGTCACTATATTGCTGAATACAACAAAATATGGTGGGTACCGACTGGATGGGTCAAGGTGTTTCAACCTACCGAGTAGCAATTTGCAGTAAAAAATGGTACTGGCAAATTGTAACATGGTTGTTGGATGTTGCAGTCCATAATTCATAGCATTTATATAAAAAAAATATATATCCTTGCTATCGTTTAGGAGAGAATTGGCCCAAGTTCTTCTCGCAAGATATGGAAGTCGTCCCTTATATACAGGAAGACCTAGTCTACATAGACAGAACTTGCCAGATCTTCGTTTTGATCGCTTCGACCATTTCGTTACACCAAGCAGTAGAAGGCGATGTGCTGGAGATAGATGTACAACATCTGGACGAACAATGTGTAAAAAATGCAACGTTGGTTTGTGTGTTAATTGTTTTATAGGATGCCACACCAGACGATGAAAATATTCTCAAATAAATATTTAAAAAAAATAAAAAATTTTGGTTTCAACGATCCTAAAAATTCCTTAAGCGCCCAGCGTTACCATATGGTAACACCATATAATTTTTTTAAAAAAAGACAGGAAACCGAAAAACTTGTTTTTTGGATTAAATTATTAACATTTTCATCGAATTAACCCTAAAAGTAAAGATTTTTAATAAAAAAAACTTGGGCGTTAATTGGTTAACACCTTAATGCACAGTTTTTTTTGAAAAGAATGGCAAAAAAATCAATTTGTTTACAATGAAAAAGTGATCGTAGTGCGCAGGTCAGCCCAATGAGTACTTGCGCTTATCCGATTACTGAAATGATCGTCACGAAACTGTCACTGGACGATAATAATTTTGGTTGGAACAATCGGAAGGACGATGCGGTCATCTTTTTGTTAGAACGTATTTTATTTATTGCGCAGCGCAGGGAGCGTTATCGTTACATGCCTTTTTTTCGTTGTGTTGGAACAAACCTATTATTTATACAGGGTGTTTAATTGGGAAAGTAACATACGTTAACTGTAGAAAGAGGACACTTAGTCAGTCTCAAAAATACCATACTTAATGGGTCTTACTCCATTAATAACAAAGATACTGGGTGTTTTATCTATTTTGCCACTTTCTTATTTGGTTCATAACTTTTTAACCACACTGTATATTTCTTTGATATTTGGCAGGCAAATATCCTTTGAGGTGTACGATAAATTAATTTATTTACAATTGTAAAAAATCCAGGTCCGGATTAAAAAACATTGGAAAAATGTTCCTACCCAAAAACAACACCCTGTACATTAAATTGTTTTAAAATGGATTTTTAAGTTAAAACGAGGACGACAAACTAAATTTAGTGGTATATGTACTTTGATTTTTCGGCAAAATTATTTTTCTGGTAAAATTTTGAATTTGTATTCTGAAATTATGTGAATTGCAAGATCTCTAAGTAGAAAAAAATTTAAATACAACTTACAACTTAATGTTGTTCTGAAGCTATTTTCTTGTGGCATTTTTACAATTTTAACTATTTAGAATGGGAAATAAGCCACAATATTATTAAAAAATGATTTTTATTAACGTTTCGACGCCCAAATCGGGTGCCGTTGTCAAAATACAAAATACTGTATTGTATTTTGTATTTTGACAACGGCACCCGATTTGGGCGTCGAAACGTTAATAAAAATCATTTTTTAATAATATTGTGGCTTATTTCCCATTCTAAATAGTTAAAACTTACAACTTGTTAACCGCACTATATATTTATTTTATATTTAACATGCGGATATTCTTTTAGGTGTTTAATCGATTAATCTATTTACAATTATAAAAAATCCAGGTCCGAATTAAAAAATATTGGAAAAATATTCCGACCCAAAAACAACATCCTGTACATTAAATTTTTTAAAATGGATTTTGAATTTGAAGAGTATGAAAAACTAAATTTAGTGGTATACTTTGAATTTTCGGCAAAATGACTTTTTTGGTAAAATTTTAAATTTGAATTCTGAAATTATGTCAATTGCGATAGCTCTAAGTAGAAAAAATAAAAATGCGACTTAATTTTAATTAATACCATTATTTGCTTAATCTAAATTTTTAAAATTTTAACATTTCAGTGTTTTTTTTAATTATGTGTGACAAATAGTTTATGGCGAATAGTTATCTTTAAATAATGAATAAATAATAAAATAATAAAGGGTCAATAAAGAATACATACATCACTTCTTTAATCAACAAAGTATCTAAAAATTATAGCAAAATAGCGAAAATTTGCAACATAATAACTACCTATTAAAAACTAAACCTACTTATTTAAAATTACCACTATCAAAAATTATTGTTATCTTTGCAAATGTTAGTATTTTACCAATTTAGATTACATAGCATGGTATTAATTAAAATTAAGTCATATTTTGATTTATTTTACTTTAAGCTTCGCAATTCACATACTTAATTTCAGAATTAAAATTCAAAATTTTACCAGAAAAATCAGTTTACCGAAAATTCAAAGTATATCACTAAATTTAGTTTTTCATCCTCTTTTCAAATGCAAAATCCATTTTATAAAAATTTAATATACAGGGTGTTTTTTAGGTCGAAACATTTATACAATGTTTTTTAATCCGGGCCTGGATTTTTTATAATTGTAAATAAATTAATTGATTGGACACCTAAAAGAATATTCGCGTGTTAAATATAACATCAATATACAATGCGGTTGACAAGTTGTAAGCTGTATTTCAATTTTTTTCTACTTAGAGCTCTCGCATTTCACATAATTTCAGAATTCAAATTCAAAATTTGACCAGAAAAATCATTTTGTCGAAAATTCAAAGTATACCACTAAATTTAGTTTTTCACCCTCTTTTCAACTAAAAAATCCATTTTAAAAAAATTTAATGTACAGGGTGTTGTTTTTGGGTCGGAACATTTTTCCAATATTTTTTAATCCGAACCTGGATTTTTTATAATTGTAAATAAATTAATTTATTGTACACCTTAAATGATATTTTCGTGACAAATATAAAATAAATTTACAGTGTGGTTAAAAAGTTATGAACCAAATAAAAAAATGGCCAAATTGATAAAACACCCAGTAGTTATCTTTGTTATTAGTGAAGTAAGACCCATTAAATATGGTATTTTTGAGACCGCCTAAGTGTCCTGTTTCTACAGTTAACGTATGTTACTTTCCCAATGAAACAATGAAACACCCTGTATTATATTTTATATTATATTTTAGTAAAATATATATTGAGAAATGAGCGAATAAGAATATGAATATTAACATTTGTCGGAAAGTGGCTCACAAGGAAGAGATCAGTCGTAAGTGATAAGTAGAAAAAGGATAATATATTTTTTTTTGCTTTCACATTCTTATTTTCAATTCTCGATTGGATTCAAGTGCGAAAAATTATAGCAATATAAAATACAACGCCGCTCAATTATCTCGAGTGTGCAGAGTTTGGTCAGTTTAGCGTGCTCGAGTTAAATCGAGCGTGTACGTTAAGGGGCTAAAAGAATGCAAATTTTATGCACCAGAAAATATATTTTTATTAAATTAATTAAGTAATATTGTCAAAGTTTAATTTCCAATCAAATTGAAAATGTTGTCAAAACTGTTGAAACGTTTATATATTAATTATATTAATTTATTATATTAATTTTATATTGTCATTACAGGCAGATCCCAACGTGTTTATAAATATAGACAGCTGTACATAGTCCATTTACTCACGGTTTTTGCTATTAATTTTAAACAACCGCTTGAATTGACATGAAATTTGGCATACACATAGCTAACATTTTAAAGAAAAAAGTGATATTAATTGTACCGATAAGTGCTTTAGTCCTGGAGGTAAGTTTCACCCCTTATTAGGGGTAAAAATATGCGTTTAAGATAAGTCCGGAATTGGATAAACATACTATGTAATTCTAAGCAACTTTTGTTCTATAGGGTTTTTCACTGTGTCAATACTTTCCGAGTTATTTGCGAGTGAATAATATCATTTTTCAACAAAAAAACACGTTGTTAGACGGTTTTTTGAAAATAACTCAAAAAGGAAGTATTTTATCGACCAAAATATTCTTAGCAAAAATATAGCTTATAAAAAAGATAAAAAATAATGTATGCACGGGGTCCGTTGGTCCGGTAGAAGCAGAGTTGTATATAATGAAAAATAGGTTCTGATTCGACACATTATAAATCGAATGTTTCAACGTGAAATAACTAAAAAGTAAAGCAGTTTTCAGACAAACCTCATCACAACTTTTTGTGGGGCAAAAGTAAGCAAGTTACGCTCAAAGTAAAGTTAGTCCTTTTTTTTGGAAAATAAAAATTGTAAAAGTCTCTCTTAGCATCTCAAATGAAATTAATCGTTACCGATTTACAAGTTACTTTACTTATGTACTGTTCATATATGTATCATCATCATCACAAGTGGCCCGACAATCCGTTGTGAATCTTGGACTGCTCGCAAAGAAGTCGCCACTCCTGTCGATTACTGGCAACTCCCTCCATCTTCTGGCCCTTAGAGTCTTTAGGTCTTCTTTCACATCATCAATCCATCTTCTTCATAGTCGTTCTCTACTTCTTGTGTCCTCTGGTTTTGAAAATGTTAATCTCTTCATATATTCATAATCTGACAACCTAGCAATGTGTCCAGCCCATCTGAGTCTTTGCACTTTAACGAATTTCACAATGTCTGGATCGGTGCATAACAGTTCACAATGTTGTTCTGAAGCTATTTCCTTGTGGCATTTTTGTAATTAACTATTCTAAATGGGAAATAATAACGGTATTTTGTATTAATAATAACAATGGTATTTTGACAACGACGTCCGATTTGGACGTCGAAACGTTAATAAAATTATTTTTTAGTTAAATTGTGGCTTATTTCCCATTTAGAATAGTTGATATAGTTTAAAGTTGTATCTTCGAGGCCATAGCCCATTTTTATTTGCGGCCCAAAAATATTTCTAAGAATTTTTCTCTCAAAAATATCAAGAAGTCTTTCATCACTTTGAGATAAGGTCCACGTTTTAGCCCCATATAATATCAAAACCGGTCTGCTTATACATACATATATTTATGATCTGTAAATTTGTAGGCAATGTTGTAGGTAAATTTGTAGTAAAAATTGTAGGTTTTGCTTTTTTGAATATTTTAGATTTTGTGTTTTTCCTGTAAGACAAAAATTGGGTAAGATATTTATAGCTGGTCAAAATTTGCATACACTCGTGATTAGTGACTCAAACCATTAAAAATACAGCCCTTTAAAAAATAAGCACTTTGAACTGATAAAACTTACAGATCATAATAAACAATACATAAGTATCTAATCTAAAGTAACATGTAAAGCGGTAACGACTAATTTCATTTGGGCTGCTAACTACGGGGAGATTTTTACGATTTTTTTACCAAAAGCAAAAGGGACCAACTTTATTTTGAGCGTAACTTGCTTACTTTCGATGCTAGAAACTTAAAAAATAATACAGCTGTTTTGTAACACTAAACTAATAGCGTTATGATGAGTTTTCTTCGAAAAGTGATTAATTTTTTATTTATTTCACGTTGAAACATTCGATATGGAGTTTGAGGAATAAGCACCTACTTTTCATTGGCAACAATTCTGCTTTTACTGGGTCCAGATACTTCATGCATACAATATTTTTTATCAGATATAATTTTGCTAAGAGGAGGTTTTTTAACAAAATGCTTACTTTTTGTAAGTTATTTGCAAAACGCATTTACTTGCATTTACCGTCTAAAAACGGGGTTTTTTGTTGAAAAATGAACGTAGTCACTCGCAAATAACTTGAAAACCTAGTGAAAAAACACTACATAATAAAAGTTTCTTAAAATTAGTCAATTTATCGATTTTCCGACTTATTTTAAACGTATATTGTTTTTATTTTTTTCACACCCGAGAAGAGGTGAAAGTCGCCCCCAGAGCAAAAGCACACATCGGCACAATATCACTTTTTTTCTTTGACATGTTAGCTATGTGTATGCCAAATTTCATGTAATTCCACACGGTTCTTTAAAATTTGGAGGTTATGCAATATTTTACCGTGAGTGAATGGACTAATAAATATATAAGTAGATCTATCTCTCCGGGTACTAAATTTGTCTTGTTATATTATCGTAATTTTGTTTTCATTCACCCATTTTCATAATAGCTATCATTGGATATCCTTGAATGTAATGTCTTCACCCGAGGAGTGATAAAACTGTCAGGAAAATAATAACGCAACGGATGAGTTGGTATCATCGCGGCTCCAATTAGAAATTTACGCGGTACATTTTTCCTCTTTTATAAGCAATTCACCGCTCTGTCATGAAGTAGATATTTCGATTTGCTCTCGTTGTTGCAGTCAATGCAACTTCCATTACTTCGAGACCAGTAGCGTAACCGGATATATTATCCGGGGCATAAAGTTGGTTCTAATTTGTTTTTGTAAGACTTGTAAAAGCTCTTTCGATATTTTAAGTAGGCAAGTGGGATTGTGTGTATGTGTGTAACCTATTATTCCTCCTGTGGGCATAGGGTAGTCGAATTTTTTTCCATTTCTGCCTGTTTTTCGTCTCTTGACGACCATCGCAATGCAGTTTGAGTAAGCTTGCCGTGTGTCACCGACGTCGAGCCGAGTAAGGCTACGGCTCCACGGGCGCAAAATTGACGCTAGCAGTAGCGGTAAAATTAGGGCAGCAGCACAGCTGTAAAATCTTGGCTCCACGAGAACGACAATTTACAACATGCATAGCGCCGCATCTTCATTTGTAGTGGCTC
Organism: Diabrotica virgifera virgifera; assembly: GCF_917563875.1. Taxonomy (NCBI): domain Eukaryota; kingdom Metazoa; phylum Arthropoda; class Insecta; order Coleoptera; family Chrysomelidae; genus Diabrotica; species Diabrotica virgifera. Next base: position 114,354,358 of record NC_065451.1, on the reverse strand, counting down.
CATGCAGGGTCGGCGATAACGGGCTTGCAATGGATGCAATGCAGGCGGGCGCTCCTATTTGAGGGGCTCCAAAATGAGCTGTTTTCTGTATACATGTTAAACAAAATATTGTACTAAAAAAAAACCGAAGGGCGTCTATGCTAATTTTGCAGACGGGACCTTATGCCCTGACGCCGGGACCGACTCCACGAGCTTCAGTATGACATGAGTCGGTGTACGTAATGTTTTCTAGGAATGACAAAACAATAAATTATTTTATAACGTATAGTTTTGTTACAAAAATGTATACCTATATATTTACAGCAAAAAATATAGCCCACATTTACATGCTAAATCTATGCTAAGGTATTTAAATGCCAGTCTATATTATGTACGTTTTTGTCTATTTGGCAATAAGAAGAAAACCAAAGGTATTATGTATAGACCATGGACGGAGAACATTTACTTAAAGAACTTTGGGCAATATTCAAAAGTTCCATCTGTATACATAAATGGTGTCCAAACCTGTTAAAAATTGTAAAATGCTGTTGCAGGAAAACATAATAGTTTGGTTTTCTAATGTCGTTTACCATTAGAAAATCCTCGTTTTTGTTGGTTTTCACTAGAAATGTTTTAATGTTTATGAATTTCTTCCATACTCTTTGGTAATTTGGGTAGTAGAGATCGTCGGGCGTTATACATATTTTTCGGACCAATTCCACATTTTTGGTAGTCAAGGTACTAATATCGCCATTTCGTAATTCCTTATGCAAAATTTTCATATCACCCATTTTCATAGGTCCACTGCCATCTTCTACGGTTTTTCGCTTCAAGTGTAGCCTGTCTAAACGGTGGGCGGCATTTGTGTAACGTTAATGAAAACAAAAGCCTAGACGGTTAAATTAAATAAGCAAAAAGTATTTGACGTAACGCCATTTGTGTAAAACATTAAGTAGCGTTAAATAAAAAAATAAAAAAAATATTTTCCAACAGTGTAATTATGTAGGTCATAGGCGTGATGTTCTATTCTGCTACTTTTCGGGATGCTCCTGTAAGCTACATTCTTCAGATATTTAAGGGGTGGGTTTTAAAATAACATGAATATTTAAAAGATAACATTGGGCGCTATTAATAAATCAAACTAATACTGCAATGATCCAAAATTAAAGAAAGTTGCTTGCAATGTCGATCCATTTAATGTAGGTTGGTACTTACCATTGCGGTCGTAAATTTGTCTGTACTTCTCTCCAATAAGAAGGAAAAGAGATAAGGTGTGCAAAAGAAAGTACCAATACAAGTTATAACATAGTAGACGTTTATTAAAAAATAAAAAAAAATTAAAAATGAATTGAAATGATTTTCGTAAAGTTAAGTCTTTAGCGAGACTGTTCGAAGTAAAAAATAAACAGTTTATTATGAGTATCTGGTGACCTGGACTGCATTGATGATTAGAGCTACATGGATCTGGTTTAGCTCAACTGGAACTGTTGTTGCTTAACACTTTTCACTTAACACTTTACAATTGTTTGAATTAAAGTACCATTTCACAACATTTTATAGTACGAGAATAGAATTCCAAAGTTTTTGTTTTATTAGCAAAAAGGTATCTGCTAATGGTTGATTATTATAGAACATTCCACATTGGAACGATGTAGGCACTGTTCATTTGAACATAGTAAAATTTTTGTTAAAAAAATGACTTTTTTTATCTTATTATGAAGTTGGAGAAACTCGTTCCGCGAACTTGTATTTATTTCTTCTTAAGAACAACATAACGAAGCTATTCTTTCTAATACACTAGACAACTAGACACAAAACATTCCACTCTCGTGGTATTCACTATACCCAACGTTTGTTTTCTAACTAAGAAAATATACTGAATCGGGAATCACTACATCTCATAACTCACAAAACCAAAAACCGTCTTCTAGACCAAATCGGTCTGTGACTGACAGTGACTGTACACCTTCATCGCTAGATGCTGACCCATTGTTCGTGTCCATTTCTGAGCCGGTTGCTTCTCTCAAAAACCGAATTTACCTCCCATTCTGGAAATCGCCAGATAGTTTACCCAATAGAAATAAACCACAAATTTCTTCTGCCAATAAGATAGCGAGAAAATGATAATAAGAGCATCCTACTGAGGCGGTAATTTTTCTTCGTACCCAATAAAAAAACGCTTATTTTCCATAAACAGATCTCTGTTTCTCATCGAAATCGCTGACTCAATTATAACGACCAAATCTTGAGAACTCGGACACTTGGCGATTTTATGTCTATGGAATTTATTATATCAACATTCTAGCTCAAACATAAATATTTTCCAGACTTTTTGCCTCGAAAAGCCATTAAATTCTTTAGATACTAAGCCGAAACACACACAACGTATTCTTTTTGAGTATTTGGACGGCAAACGAAAAATATATTCATCACATATCGTGGGATATATTAAAAAAGTTTCGCGGTATAACACTTGCATATAATTCATTCGTCACCACAGGACCGGACCTGATTATATTTATTAGACGTAAATTTGAGACCGTTACACAAGGAGTTACTTAACATTTGACGATTATGCACATCTTCCTTTAATTCACAATGATTGTGGTCATCCATATTTTCCGTCACTACGTTGTAACCTTGGGTTTATAGAAATGCTTTACATTTTTCTTTTGTCTGCGCACAACAAATTCAACGCTTGTCATCATGCCGTCATTTTTTTAAATTTGTGAAAACGACATTTGAAGCCATTCAACACAATCAATTGTTTTCCTTTTTCACTAAGAACAACTTTCACAGAATTCAGTTTGGCAATCAACTCAAACCGTATCGTATACAGATAGATCGCGCTCTATAGTGTTACCCTTCTTTATAACTTATTTATTTTTAGCATATAGGCAAAACGCTCGGACAGGTCGATTTTTAAAATAATCATAGTATATTATAGCATCAATGTTTCGAACTTTACGCGATCCCTCTTCAGGTGACAGGCATAAATTTGATTTTTTTAAATGGGAAATCACATCATGTGACACCTCATTTAAAAACTGTTGAAATACTGATCACAAAAATGTATAATACTTTAATCCTTTTTGAAAGCGTAGGTGCAAAATTTTGATCGAATTCTTTTTAAATGCATTCATGTTTTTCAAATCCTGAGAAGACTAATAAGTATTTTTAAAAAATTTATACGCAGAATTAAATATTACATTATTATCGAGGGTCAAAAGCCGCTGAGAACTTCTATAATGTTTATTTTAATAAGTCACATGGGTAAAAAAAAGAAAAAATATAGTCTGATTTTAATTTCAAATATATCATTCAAAGAGGCTGAGATGGCTGGGACACATAGAAAGAAGGAAAAACGACCGACTGATTAAGAAGATCACCAAATGTAAACCGGCAACTGAAAGACCAAGAGGAAGACCCAGAGAGAGATGGGAGGACCAGGTCATGAGAGATATCAAAATTCTGGAAGTGAGAAACTGGAGGGAACTATGCACATATCGAAATGAGTGGAAGAAAATAGTAACGAAAGCCAAGTCATATAACAAACTTTGACAACATACAAGTGGAATGCGGAGTGATTCACCGCAATAAGCGAACCTGAGAGCTCTAAGTAAGAGCGGCAAACATTCCACCTGGAATGAAAAGCCCTGATGATGATGATGATATCATTCAAACGAAACTTCTTGTTTATTCTAAGGGCTTTCAGCCCTCCGTATTAATGTAATCTTTCATTCTGCGTTTAAATTTTTCAACAATACTTATTGGTTTTCTCAGGATTTGAAATAAATAAATTCGTTTAAAAAGACTTCGATCGAAATTTTGCGCCTACGGTCTCAAATAGGATTAAAGTATTATCCATTTTTGTAATCAGTATTTCAAAAGCTTTTAAATGAAGTGTCACATGATGTACTTTCCTATTTAAAAAAATCAAAGTTATGCCTGTCACTTGAAGAGGATCGAGTAAAGTTCGAAACATTGATGCTATAATATACTATGATTATTTTAAAAATCGACCTGTCCCAGCGTTTTGCTTATGTGGTAAAATAAATAAGTTAATAAGGGGAGTAACACTTATTCCAGCGCACTGTATGTATTACATTTTATATTAATTTGATTATCATAAATACTTAACCAATAAAATACTTACAAATTAAAAGCTATTAAAAGGTAATTAGAAGGATTACGATGCCCGGAATTCAATTCGACCATCTAAATATTTTGACAATTCTTAATTTAGATATATTATGGGACTCAATTTACCTACGCCCCTGTAAATTACTGTGAAAATAGGTCTGGACCTATCCATCTGCGACATGACCTTGACGATGCGTCTTTAAAGGTAGACTTCCGCACCAAGCGACCGAGACAGGAGACCGCGACAGGCGACAGATAGGTCGCGATTAGACGATAGTTGGTCGCTGGTTTCGGTCGCGGGCTGCAGAACTACCCTGATATAATTGCATTGAGAGCAGTCGTGGGGAGACCTCGCCTATCTGTCGCCTGTCGCGGTCTCCTGTCTCGGTCGCTTGGTGCGGAAGTCTACCTTTACCGATCTTGAGCGACAATTTACAGCATCGTGGAGCCGCCCAGTATTATCGCTGTTGGTTTCATTTATCACTCTTCATTTTACCGCTACTACTAGCGTCAATTTTGCGCCCGTGGAGCCGTAGCCTAAGTCCGCGATCTTTAAACTCGCATACTTAAAGTTTGTGTATCTGTCACCCCTTTTAGAGTTGTCTTGTTGATACAAAGTATTGTATGTAAGTACTAAAGTCGATACACTTGCTCTAATGTTTAAACAACATGAAATCAGGAATACTTCTTTTAAAGTTCTATATTACCAACTGACACATTAACCGTAACAGCATTCCTCAATGTACGCCATTGCTCGCAATAAACGACTTGTCTATTTCGCCTTATCTCGGAGCAATACAAATGACTCTGTATGCTTATAAGGATATAACAGAAGAAAAAAAGCGGCGTGTATGCATGTAAAGTTTGCCAAACGTTTCCGTGTCAGTGCATCTGGCTCTCTGGTTTGCGTTGCTGATGCTTCTGACAGATTTGAGCTAGCGATGAATCATATTATCGCTTTAGTGGTGTTACAAGTGCACCACTTGACGAAAGCTGTTGCTAAAGCGAAAAAGGATCGCTGGGTGGTTTGCGTATTTTTTTCTCGATTTAATGGCGTCGTCGGTCAGTTGAATAGCATCTGTTATAAGTAATTTGATGTAGAGCCCATGCACCATGAATTAATTTTCGTTATTAATGTGGACTATTACTTTTTCTTTGTCGTCCAAAAAATAGATTTTTTGGTTTTAAACGTTCAACATGTTGATTTCATAAAATATTCTTATAAAATAGTTAATTTTTTATTTATTTTGCTCAACAGGCCATGTAGGCCCTGGGCGTGAAAGACACAATTATATTTTTTACTATACATGTAATATGTTACTTTTTACACCACTATAGACTGGGACTTGGGACTTTTGACTTTTTTTAAACTAAATTGATGTTGCTCTGAAAATACAAAGTTTATTAATTTTACAATATTTACAAACTTAAAATTATACTACCTGAAAATACAAAGAAACAACAATTTAAGCTAATTATTCTACGTTAAAAAATTCTTAATCATTTATGACATTAAGTAATTTTAAGAAAGTTTATTCATGACATTTTGTCACTGTCACTTCACTTTATCTTGCTACTTGGCTAGTGTCTCAGCTACTTGCTTCAAACTTAAATTAAAGAGAATCTCGACAGCAGATATTGTATGTCGGGATTTCTCGTTACATCTCCCCCCCTTCAGGTGAGAACTAGACAGGTATTTGTGTGGTCATTTTTGGATTCTTCAAACAACGGTGTTAGTTTTGTAATGTGGAACAGGTTTGACTCTTCTTTACTGTGTCCAGTGTCCAATTCGTAGATAGAATTCGACCATTTCTTCTTAATTGTGTACGGTCCAGTTCGCAATTCGTTTAGCTTTGCTCTGTTTAATTTATTACCATTTTCCACGTATACTTGGTCTCCAACATTTAGTTGTAGGTCTTTTCGATGTGCATAAAATCTTCTTTTGTTGCATTCATGTGATTTTAATGTATATTTCAATGCTAATTTTCTATCTCTACTTAATTTTTCTTGTGTGACTGTAGGTCTTATTTCATCAGGTAGTATGTTTGTGTTTTCACCTTCTACTAGATATTTTGGAGTAAACCTTGTTATCGTATACTCTGTTTTATTGTAGGCTGCTACACATTTTTGTGCAACTGTTGACCATGCAACTTTGTTTTTTGTTTCATTTATTTTACATCTTATTTTATTTACGAGCGTTTGGTTTACTCTTTCATTCAGCCCATTGGAAAATGGTGCATCAACAGCAGTGAATACTAGTTTTGTATTATTATTCTTAAGAAATTGTTTGTATTCTTTCGAGTTTATTCCAGGGTATTGATCTGCTAACACTATGTCGACTTGGTAATTGTCTGTTACCATTTTTGTCAATTTTATAAAGTCCGTTGCACTTTGATTCTGTGATGTTAAAATATAAACGTACCTTGTAAAATGGTCAATTAATATATGGATTTTAATATATGGATAATCTTTTACAGCGGTCAGGTAATCTTTTAATGGTCTCACCGAATTCTTTTCGATTATATGACCCAAATATTTTGCACTATTTTTGGCAAATGAGCATTTTGAGAATTTTAGTTTAAACCCTTCTTTCATAATTGTTTCCAATAATGTAGATATATGTGAAATGTGATCTGTGAATGTCTTTGAGAATATTATAATATCATCAATAAAGTTTATTGCAAAATCTGACATTTTATATTTTCTTATTATGTTACTCAGTATTCTTTGGAAAATGGCTGGTGATGTCTTCAATCCAAATGGTAGACAGGTCCATTGAAAGTGTCCCTCTTGTGTTACAAATGCTGTTTTATGTTTATCTCCAATTTTCATTGGAATTGACCAGAATGCAGAGTTAATATCTAATGTTGTAACGTAATTACAGTTTACTGTTTTTATTATTAAATCTTCTATCAATGGAAAAGGCTGTGATTGAGGTGTGACTATTTTGTTAAGTTCTCTAAAGTCTATACACAGTCTTGATTTTTTCCCCTCTTCTTTTTTATATGCCAATGTAACAGGAGCAGCAAAAGGACTATATGATTCTTCAATTAAACCCTTTTCCAATAATTTTGCTACTTGATTTTCTTTCTCTTTTCTGTCCTCCATTGTGCATCTGTAGGGGCGTTTGTAACAGTATTTTTCTACCATTAGATCAATGTGGGCTTCATAATCTTTAACTGTACCAACATCATATATTCTTGGTAAATACCGTTGCATATTTATCAATTATTTCTTCAATTTTAACTTGTTTATCTAAATCCAGATGATTTTTTTCTATTTCAAATTGATCAATATTTAAATTTTCATTGAAATTAATTTTATATTCTTTTTTGTTTATGTCACCTAGTACATCAGGAATTTTGACATATTTACCTTTTTCTGGTGATTCTATATTTCAATCATTGTTATGTATAATCTCTAGTCTCTCATTGTGACTTATATTAAATTTTAAACAACAGTCCAAACCTGCTAAAAAATCATACTTAAATTCTTCATTTTCTATAACAAAAACATTCATTTCTTTTTCAACTTCTAAAATTTTTAATTTTAATGTAACCATACCTTTTGTTTTTGAACTACCATTAATTTTGTTTAGATTAACTGAATGTTTATTATTCCATTCCTTCTGTTTTATTTTCAATATTTTTGAATTTATCAGTGACACATTGGATCCTGGATCATACAGTGCATTCACATTCAGTATGTTGTTTATTTTTACGTTGAACACAATTAATGGTATTATTGTAAGTTTTTTGGATTCTCGTTCCTCAATTCCACTTCTAACATTGCATTGTTATTTATTGTCCTCACTTGACCAGCTTTATCTTTTTTTTTTCTTTAAACCAGCAATTCTCCTCAGAATGGAACCGTTTTCCTCTATTTGCATTTTCACATATTTTACAAGGAGTTTTTTCCTCTGATTGTTGGAATTTATTTTCTGCATATTTTTTCTTTTTCATTAGACTTCTAGTTGCAAGGTGTTCAAGTTTACCTATCTCATTGTACAAATCTTGGGTACCTTGTAATATTTCTCTATCAATTTTATCTGCAACATTATTTGGTAGGCCAATGGCTATTAAATCTATGAATGTGCTTGTGTCAATGAATTTACTCACCTGCAGTAGTAGCTTTTCCTTTTTTATTGCATATTCTAATAAGGAACCAGTCTGGTATTTAAATGTCTGAGCATATCGGATTTGAGACCACCTTTTACTTCCAAAATTTTCACAAAAATTATTTTTCCAGTCTTCCCAATCTGATTCTACTGTAAATTTTAGTATCATACAGCTGTACCAGTCTATACATGCCTTTTCAAGGAAAAATTTTAAAATTTCAATCTTTTTCTTTTCTTCTAGTATTAAACAACGTTCGCATTCTCTTTCAAATTCAGATAGCCATTGGTTTGCGTTTATATTTTTTCCATCAAATTTTTCAATCATAAAATCTTTTGCTATCTTGCTTAAATTCTGAATTTCAGATGTTTGTTCTTTATTTTCCATCAGTTTTTCCAATAGTTTTTGTATTGTGTCAACTTGAACATCTGATGTGGGTTCACTATCACTCTCTGTCAGTTCTTCCAAATATTGATTCTCAAAATATAAATTTTCATCTTCATCTAGATAGATTTTTGATAATTCTTCTGTTAAGGTTATCCACACTTTTCTAGATTTATTTCTTTTCTTTATAGAGTTTTTAATTCTTGCATATACCTGTGTTTTGCACACTTCTTTGTGCAAATTCGCTGGCTGAAACTCATCTGGTAATAAAAAGGTTTTTCCATCTGGTGTGCCAATTGAAGTTATACACATCATATTTGTTTTTCCATCTTGTGCTCCTACCATTTTAAAGTCAAACCTTAATTTTTCCATTTTTGAGTGTACTTAAGCAAAATTGTTGTTTTGTAATATGTTACTTTTTACACCACTATAGACTGGGACTTGGGACTTTTGACTTTTTTTAAACTAAATTGATGTTGCTCTGAAAATACAAAGTTTATTAATTTTACAATATTTACAAACTTAAAATTATACTACCTGAAAATACAAAGAAACAACAATTTAAGCTAATTATTCTACGTTAAAAAATTCTTAATCATTTATGACATTAAGTAATTTTAAGAAAGTTTATTCATGACATTTTGTCACTGTCACTTCACTTTATCTTGCTACTTGGCTAGTGTCTCAGCTACTTGCTTCAAACTTAAATTAAAGAGAATCTCGACAGCAGATATTGTATGTCGGGATTTCTCGTTACATCTCCCCCCCTTCAGGTGAGAACTAGACAGGTATTTGTGTGGTCATTTTTGGATTCTTCAAACAACGGTGTTAGTTTTGTAATGTGGAACAGGTTTGACTCTTCTTTACTGTGTCCAGTGTCCAATTCGTAGATAGAATTCGACCATTTCTTCTTAATTGTGTACGGTCCAGTTCGCAATTCGTTTAGCTTTGCTCTGTTTAATTTATTACCATTTTCCACGTATACTTGGTCTCCAACATTTAGTTGTAGGTCTTTTCGATGTGCATAAAATCTTCTTTTGTTGCATTCATGTGATTTTAATGTATATTTCAATGCTAATTTTCTATCTCTACTTAATTTTTCTTGTGTGACTGTAGGTCTTATTTCATCAGGTAGTATGTTTGTGTTTTCACCTTCTACTAGATATTTTGGAGTAAACCTTGTTATCGTATACTCTGTTTTATTGTAGGCTGCTACACATTTTTGTGCAACTGTTGACCATGCAACTTTGTTTTTTGTTTCATTTATTTTACATCTTATTTTATTTACGAGCGTTTGGTTTACTCTTTCATTCAGCCCATTGGAAAATGGTGCATCAACAGCAGTGAATACTAGTTTTGTATTATTATTCTTAAGAAATTGTTTGTATTCTTTCGAGTTTATTCCAGGGTATTGATCTGCTAACACTATGTCGACTTGGTAATTGTCTGTTACCATTTTTGTCAATTTTATAAAGTCCGTTGCACTTTGATTCTGTGATGTTAAAATATAAACGTACCTTGTAAAATGGTCAATTAATATATGGAGGTACTTCTTTGTTGACCGACATCCACCAAATCCTCCAACAGTGTCTATAGAAACTATTTCAAACGGTCGTTTTGCTGGACCTAAATGTGACATCCATCCATATTTGGGTTTTCTTCTTGATTTGTTTTTCAAACAAATTTCACAGTTATTGCATATTTTTCTTATATTTTTTAACAAGTTTTTTGCTGTATAAAATGGAGTTATCTTGTTTATCATCTGTGTTTGTCCTAAATGGCAGTAGGTGTAATGTGTCCTTTTTATTAGATCTATACTAAAATTTTCAGATATTAAAATTTTGTCTCTTTTTCTCATTTTTCTATAATAGATTCCATTCTTAAATATCAAATTACTATTGTGTAAATCTCTTTGATCTTGTTGTATCTCTGCGATATCTATTAAGTTAATTTTTCTTATGGATTCACTCATTTGTAAATCACTATAATAGTGGTTTACAAACTGAAGAAAATCGTCCAAATTTTCCTCTGGTTCTAATATTGGATTTCTGCTCAGACAGTCCGCTTCTTGGTTTGTTGCCCCTGGATTATATTTAACCCTAAAGTTGCACTGTGATAAGTAGTAAGCCAAATCACCTAATTCTTCATCAGTTCTAGCTTTAAAATTCATATTTTCTAAGGGTTTATGGTCAGAATATACCTTAAATTCTTTGCCCATTAGCCAATGTTGCCAATATTTTACAGCTTCTTTTATGGCTAAGCATTCTAGATATATTGATTTTTTCTTCTTTTGTGCTTCTGTTAATTTTTTTGAAAAATATGCCACTGGTCTACTATTACCATTTTCATCGTCCTGTTTTAGCACAGCTCCCACACCAATCATGCATGCATCTACCCGTGTTGAGCTGGCCCCCCCCACTTGCAAAAATTAAAAAACAAATAGCCCTGATTTATGAGCTATTTATGAGCTTTCATATTCCGCAAACTAAAAATTTTGAGCTCGTTCCACTGAGCAGGAATTTAATACTTTAGTGGGGGGGGGCTGAGTCAGCCCCCCCACTACTTAAAAATAGGAATATTGAATCGGTTTTTTCGGCAGAATTACGAGCTATTTATGAGCTCTTGAAATTACATAGTTTCGATTTTTGAGCTCATCCCCTTCACCCCCAAACAACCCTTTAATTGATTTAACCTAAGAGAAAAATGCTGAGAAAACTTAAAATATATCGTATTGCGGATATAATTCCTATAGCGTATATACTCTAAGAATAAACTATTAAATCACCTGCATTTCGATTATTGAGCTACAACCCCTTCGCAAGAAAACCACCCTATCTTCCCGGCTTAAGAGAAAGTTGTACTTAAAATGCATTAAACTAATTATTTGGCGACTACATATCATTGAATAATTTATAAGCTTCCAAATTACGCGCATTTACATCAGTAAATTACAATTTATTTTGTATAGTGCAGTCACTGAAGGTAAAAATCAACGATTACTTTCAATTTCGGTGAACCTTCATCGATTTTTACGAAAATTGCTCAGTGGTTAGAGGATACGTCAAGAAACAAAGGTGACATGGTACCACCTTGCGCCTTTACCCTGAGGGTGGATACCGCCCATTCTCGGGGGTGAAAATTATTTTATTAAAAATAACTACACAAATCAATAAAAGAACAAATTAAAAGCAAAATTTATTATATAAAGTTAATAAAATAAGTCAATACTTTTTAAGTTATTAAAGATCAAAGATTTTAATTATTCGTGAAAAAAATGCATGTTATGAAGCGGTTTTTCGTAAATCACTGAAAAACTGTAAGTTTTTACAAAAAAGTTAATAGTAGTTTAATTCGTATAGCTTATATTCTAAGAATAAACTCTTAAATCACGCCCCTTTCGATTATTGAGCTACAACCCCTTCGCAAGAAAACCATCCCATATTCCCGGCTTAAGAAAGGGTTGTACTTAAAATAATTTAAATTAATTATTTGGCGACTAGATATCGTTTAATAATTTATGAGTTCGCAAAATATACGCATCTCAATTATTGAATTGCCATTTTTTTTTCTATAGTGCAGTCACTGAAGGTAAAAATCAACTATGACCTTCGATTTCGGTAAATCTCCATTCATTTTCACGAAAATTGGTGAGCGGATTTTGATGCTATCAACTTTTTCTGGAGCTAATTTTTGATAGGTATTTCTAAGTACTTTGACAAGTATTTAGTACCTAAGTGTTATAAAATGAATCTCTTTCCCGTTATTTAAGCTTGAATCCATAGATTTGAACAGTCGCAGAAAAAAATATACCTACATTTAATTACCAATAACTTACATTAAATTAACATTAAAGGGTTTTTCAAGTAAGCAATTTATTATATTTTTTATTAGCTTCACTTTTAGTGATGATCACTTTTTTGTAAAAACTTACAGTTTTTGAGTTATTTATGAAAAATCGCTTTAAATCATGCATTTTCTTTCAGAAAAATTAAAATATTTGATCTTTAATAACTCAAAAAGTATTGATTTATTTTAATCACATTATATAACAAATTTTGCTTACAATTTGTCCCTCTCTCGATTTGTGGGGTTATTTTTAATAAAGTAATTTTCACCCCCGAGAAGGGGTGACATATTCCCCAGGTTAAAAACCCAAGTTGTTATTGTTATTTCGTGAAAATTAATGGAGATTTAACGAAATCGAAGGTCATAGTTGATTTTTACCTTCATTGACTGCACTATAGAAAGAAAATGGCAATTCAATAATTGAGATGCGTATATTTTGCCAGCTCATAAATTATTAGACGATATGTAGTCGCCAAATAATTAATTTAAATTATTTTAAGTACAACTCTCTCTTAAGCCGGGAATATGGGATGGTTTTCTTGCGAAGGGGTTGTAGATCTATAATCGAAAGGCGCGTGATTTAAGAGTTTATTCTTAGAATATAAGCTATACGAATTAAACTACTATTAACTTTTTTGTAAAAACTTAGTTTTTCAGTGATTTACGAAAAACCGCTTCATAAGATGCATTTTTTCACGAATAATTAAAATCTTTGATCTTTAATAACTTAAAAAGTATTGACTTATTTTATTAACTTTATATAATAAATTTTGCTTTTATATTGTTCTTTTATTGATTTGTGTAGTTATTTTTAATAAAATAATTTTCACCCCCGAGAAGGGGCGGTATCCACCCTCAGGGTAAAGGCGCAAGGTGGTACCATGTCACATTTGTTTCTTGACGTATCCTCTAACCACTGACCAATTTTCGTGAAAATCGATGAAGGTTCACCGAAATTGAAGGTAATCGTTGATTTTTACCTTCAGTGACTGCACTATACAAAATAAATTGTAATTTACTGATGTAAATGCGCGTAATTTGGAAGCTTATAAATTATTCAATGATATGTAGTCGCCAAATAATTAGTTTAATGCATTTTAAGTACAACTTTCTCTTAAGCCGGGAAGATAGGGTGGTTTTCTTGCGAAGGGGTTGTAGCTCAATAATCGAAATGCACGTGATTTAATAGTTTATTCTTAGAGTATATAAGCTATAGGAATTATATCCGCAACACGATATATTTTAAGTTTTCTCAGCATTTTTCTCTTAAGTTAAATCAACTAAGGGTTGTTTGGGGGTGAAGGGGATGAGCTCAAAAATCGAAACTATATAATTTCAAGAGCTCATAAATAGCTCGTAATTCTGCCGCAAAAAACGATTCAATATTCCTATTTTTAAGTAGTGGGGGGGGCTGACTCAGCCCCCCCCACTAATGTATCAAATTCCTGCTCAGTGGAACGAGCTCAAAATTTTTAGTTTGTGGAATATGAGAGCTCATAAATAGCTCATAAATCAGGGCTATTTGTTTTTTGGTTTTTGCAAGTGGGGGGGGGCCAGCTCAACACGGGTCATGCATCTGTGTAGATTTTAATTGGGACGTTTGGGTCAAATATCTTCAGAATTGGTTGTGAACACAACCAATTTTTTATCTTATCGAAGGCTTCTTGACATTCTTTTGTCCAGATGAACTTAACATCTTTCCTTAATAGGTTATATAGCGGTTCAAGTATAACTGCTCTGTGTGGTATAAATTTTTGATGAAAATTTATTTTTCCCAAAAATTGACGGATATTTTTTTTCTTTTCCGGAACTGGAAAATCTTTTACAGCGGTCAGGTAATCTTTTAATGGTCTCACCGAATTCTTTTCGATTATATGACCCAAATATTTTGCACTATTTTTGGCAAATGAGCATTTTGAGAATTTTAGTTTAAACCCTTCTTTCATAATTGTTTCCAATAATGTAGATATATGTGAAATGTGATCTGTGAATGTCTTTGAGAATATTATAATATCATCAATAAAGTTTATTGCAAAATCTGACATTTTATATTTTCTTATTATGTTACTCAGTATTCTTTGGAAAATGGCTGGTGATGTCTTCAATCCAAATGGTAGACAGGTCCATTGAAAGTGTCCCTCTTGTGTTACAAATGCTGTTTTATGTTTATCTCCAATTTTCATTGGAATTGACCAGAATGCAGAGTTAATATCTAATGTTGTAACGTAATTACAGTTTACTGTTTTTATTATTAAATCTTCTATCAATGGAAAAGGCTGTGATTGAGGTGTGACTATTTTGTTAAGTTCTCTAAAGTCTATACACAGTCTTGATTTTTTCCCCTCTTCTTTTTTATATGCCAATGTAACAGGAGCAGCAAAAGGACTATATGATTCTTCAATTAAACCCTTTTCCAATAATTTTGCTACTTGATTTTCTTTCTCTTTTCTGTCCTCCATTGTGCATCTGTAGGGGCGTTTGTAACAGTATTTTTCTACCATTAGATCAATGTGGGCTTCATAATCTTTAACTGTACCAACATCATATATTCTTGGTAAATACCGTTGCATATTTATCAATTATTTCTTCAATTTTAACTTGTTTATCTAAATCCAGATGATTTTTTTCTATTTCAAATTGATCAATATTTAAATTTTCATTGAAATTAATTTTATATTCTTTTTTGTTTATGTCACCTAGTACATCAGGAATTTTGACATATTTACCTTTTTCTGGTGATTCTATATTTCAATCATTGTTATGTATAATCTCTAGTCTCTCATTGTGACTTATATTAAATTTTAAACAACAGTCCAAACCTGCTAAAAAATCATACTTAAATTCTTCATTTTCTATAACAAAAACATTCATTTCTTTTTCAACTTCTAAAATTTTTAATTTTAATGTAACCATACCTTTTGTTTTTGAACTACCATTAATTTTGTTTAGATTAACTGAATGTTTATTATTCCATTCCTTCTGTTTTATTTTCAATATTTTTGAATTTATCAGTGACACATTGGATCCTGGATCATACAGTGCATTCACATTCAGTATGTTGTTTATTTTTACGTTGAACACAATTAATGGTATTATTGTAAGTTTTTTGGATTCTCGTTCCTCAATTCCACTTCTAACATTGCATTGTTATTTATTGTCCTCACTTGACCAGCTTTATCTTTTTTTTTTCTTTAAACCAGCAATTCTCCTCAGAATGGAACCGTTTTCCTCTATTTGCATTTTCACATATTTTACAAGGAGTTTTTTCCTCTGATTGTTGGAATTTATTTTCTGCATATTTTTTCTTTTTCATTAGACTTCTAGTTGCAAGGTGTTCAAGTTTACCTATCTCATTGTACAAATCTTGGGTACCTTGTAATATTTCTCTATCAATTTTATCTGCAACATTATTTGGTAGGCCAATGGCTATTAAATCTATGAATGTGCTTGTGTCAATGAATTTACTCACCTGCAGTAGTAGCTTTTCCTTTTTTATTGCATATTCTAATAAGGAACCAGTCTGGTATTTAAATGTCTGAGCATATCGGATTTGAGACCACCTTTTACTTCCAAAATTTTCACAAAAATTATTTTTCCAGTCTTCCCAATCTGATTCTACTGTAAATTTTAGTATCATACAGCTGTACCAGTCTATACATGCCTTTTCAAGGAAAAATTTTAAAATTTCAATCTTTTTCTTTTCTTCTAGTATTAAACAACGTTCGCATTCTCTTTCAAATTCAGATAGCCATTGGTTTGCGTTTATATTTTTTCCATCAAATTTTTCAATCATAAAATCTTTTGCTATCTTGCTTAAATTCTGAATTTCAGATGTTTGTTCTTTATTTTCCATCAGTTTTTCCAATAGTTTTTGTATTGTGTCAACTTGAACATCTGATGTGGGTTCACTATCACTCTCTGTCAGTTCTTCCAAATATTGATTCTCAAAATATAAATTTTCATCTTCATCTAGATAGATTTTTGATAATTCTTCTGTTAAGGTTATCCACACTTTTCTAGATTTATTTCTTTTCTTTATAGAGTTTTTAATTCTTGCATATACCTGTGTTTTGCACACTTCTTTGTGCAAATTCGCTGGCTGAAACTCATCTGGTAATAAAAAGGTTTTTCCATCTGGTGTGCCAATTGAAGTTATACACATCATATTTGTTTTTCCATCTTGTGCTCCTACCATTTTAAAGTCAAACCTTAATTTTTCCATTTTTGAGTGTACTTAAGCAAAATTGTTGTTTTGTAATATGTTACTTTTTACACCACTATAGACTGGGACTTGGGACTTTTGACTTTTGACTTTTTTTAAACTAAATTGATGTTGCTCTGAAAATACAAAGTTTATTAATTTTACAATATTTACAAACTTAAAATTATACTACCTGAAAATACAAAGAAACAACAATTTAAGCTAATTATTCTACGTTAAAAAATTCTTAATCATTTATGACATTAAGTAATTTTAAGAAAGTTTATTCATGACATTTTGTCACTGTCACTTCACTTTATCTTGCTACTTGGCTAGTGTCTCAGCTACTTGCTTCAAACTTAAATTAAAGAGAATCTCGACAGCAGATATTGTATGTCGGGATTTCTCTACATACATACAATATATTGTCCTTTTCATGATCATTTTTCAGTGCGTAACAAATGATACGAAAAAGGGTAAGTCCCTGATAATACACATTTATGACATTTATTCTAACATGACATTTTAGTTAAATCTGACAGTTGTCACATTTTCTTGTTCAATTGGGAATAAAAACAAATCAAATGTGTTTCTTGCATTTATAAAATGGTATTTTCTTTGATTTGTATAGTCTTATAAATTATACAGATTATATTTGTAATATTATTATCTAATTAAAAAAAATATATTTTTATTATGGCGCCATCTATCGACAACTAGCATAACTAGAATAAATGTTATAAAAATGTCACCGACGAAATGCGTTAGAAAGAAATCGAAAAACTGTGACGCACTGAAAGATGATCATGAGAAATACTGTACAATATTTGTCTATTAAAAACACATTAAATAGTTCATTTATGAATACAAAATAATATGTCTAAGAACCGTGAAAACTACCTATTCCATAATTAACAATAAACTGCGAATCATGAGTTACGGATATAATATAGAAAATTTGCTCTTTTTTGTGAATAGATTAACGAATTACGCTAAATTTTTTTTAATATTTTAAAATTTCCTTTGGTATTTACAGTTGTGCAAAGGTTTACTCAAACTTCTTTTTTGTACTTATACCGGGTGGAAGAAAAGAAATGTTTTTCTTATGTTAAGTTTGAGACACCCTGTAGGGAGGGCGAGGTACAAATGTGAGTTTACATCGAAATCATATTGTAGTCTTATGTTTTGTGAACATTCTAGTTTTTTAATGTTCCCGATATCTTTAGAAACAAAGAAAATAGGTGGTTTTACTCTTTACCATGTGTCTTAACTGAAACAAAACTAATACATTTATATATCAAGCCACAGCAAGAAGCGGAACTACCTGACCTAGTTATCTTTTTATTACTAAATTAAAAATATTTTTATGTATTTTTAAATATTCGAATAGATTTATTCGTGATATTTAATTAAAACCTATAAAATTTGACCACTCTAAAATTGTAAATTGAGATAGCTCCTGCTAAGCTTACCGCAATTTTCCTTCCTTATAAAATTCTGAGTAATCCTGATGCTGGGAACATTACCTTTTGTTTCCTCACAACTCCATAATTAAGTTTTACTACATATTCCTGGCAACCTGATATTACACAGCCATTAAAACTGAGTTAGCACCTGTAGTCTAGCCACCTTTTTACATCCACCTGTAAAATAAGAATATTGATTTTATAAGGCGGACAGAACAGACGTCACAATCTCCCTACTAACTCAAAACAAACTGCGGCAAGACGTTCGATAAGATGAGAACTGCATTGACGATCGAATATTGGTATTATTGTAATGCAGTCTCGTATAGAAATATTTTCCAATCTTGTTACACAAATATTGGTGTTGTGATACATTTTTACACAATTTATATTGCTTCTTGGATCAATAAATATAATTATTGCATTTTATATTTGCCCAAACGTCATGATTCATTTTCACATAAGTTAAATCAAAACATTAAGTGAAACGTACGTCGATGTGTAATATCATTGATACGAACTGTCAATGTAATAATTAGGAAATGGCTATTATCCCGGTGGACGTATTTTATAAAGTTATTTTATTAAAGTGTTTAATCTTTTTTCATTATTGAGGAGATTGATGGTCTCAACATTAACCAGCTGGAACATCATACCTACTATTACTATTAGTATTTATTTATTAAGGTCAACAGGCCTTGTAGGCCTAGGACTAAAACGTTTACATTTCTGATTACATTTTATTTTAGTCTCATAAATTTTATGTAAATACACATCAGTCTTTTTATATACTCCACCACCTCCCTCCATCTCCTTCTGTCCAATGCTAGTTCTTTCTAGCTCTCAATGTTACTTTTCTTCAGATCTTCGTACACACTAACCTTCCATCTTTTCTTGGCCTGCCTTTCCTTCTCTTTTGTAATGGTCTTTGTGTGGGTACCATTTTTGGCATTCTTTTACATTCTATTCTTTCAATGTGCCCTAAATATCATATTCTCTGTGCTTTAATCGTCGTCGTTATCGTTGGCTCTTTATACAGTACTTCCAATCCGTTATTGGTTCTTCTTCTCCACTGACCTTCTATTTTCATACTTTCATATATTGCTCTTTGCATTTTTCTCTCCCATCTTTCTAAAAAGTCTGTTTCTGACTTTTTCAGCACCCATTTTTCGCATGCGTATGTTACTGTATGTCTGACAACAGTCATGAATTCTTATTTTGGTTTTTCTTGATACGTATTTGGATTTCAATAATATTCGTAATGCTCCATATTTTTTATTTCCTTTAGCTATTCTTGCATTTATCTCTCCTTCCTCATGACCATTTGCAACTATTTTGGCTCCCAGGTAATTAATTTCTTTGACTCTTTTGAACGAGTGTGTTCTTTCTCCATATACAGGGTGTCCAAAAACTCTACCGACAAACGAAGACAGGAGATTCTTCAAATAATTTTAAGACAATTTAGCTCAATTCGCCTAGTCCGAAAATGCTTCCTAAAGGAGCTAGAGGTCTTTGAAGATGGCTTCTTGGAATTAGTTTTTCTTAAATACCTCCAGAACGCTTCAATTTAGAAAAACGAAAATCGGTACGTATATTTATCTTCCAGAGATAAATCGATTCCATCCATTACCAATTTCTAGTACCGATCGTAGGCGTCCGTTTTGGGTAGGGCAACGGTTATTTTATCACATACCTTTTTTGTCTTTAACTTTTAAGCAATTTTGATACTGGATTATTAAATTGTGAGGTATTCTAGTACTAAAAGGAACTCTTGGTTTAAGTCCATAGGACACACGGTTTTCTAGAAAAATCGAATTGAACATTTTTCAATTTTTGAATTTGAATAAAAATTGAAAAAAAAATTTCAAAAAAAAACGTTGTATTTTATCAACTTAAATCAACAGTAACTTTTAGTACTAGAATACCTCATAACTTAATAATCTAGAGTCAAAAATGCTTAAAAATGAAAGACAAAAATGTTATGCGATATAATAACCGTTGACCTACCCAAAACGGACGCATATGACCCGTACTAGAAATTCGCTGTTAATGAAATCGATTTATCTCTGAAATATAAATAAACGTACCAGTTTTCAGATTTCTAAATAGGTTTTTTTTTGAAATTTTTTTGGAAATTCAAAAAAAGAAAAGATTTCAAATCGATTTTTCTAGAAAACGGTGTATCCTATCGACCTAGAACAAGAGTACCTTTTAGTTGTAGAATATCTCACAATTTAGTAATCCAGTGTTAAAAATGCTTAAAAATTAAAGATAAAAAAGTTATGCGATAAAATAATTGTTGCCCTACCCAAAACGGACGCCTATGACCGGTACTAGAAAATCGCAATGCATGAAGTCGATTTATCTCTGGAAGATAAATATGTGTACCAATTTTCGTTTTTCTCAATAGAAGCGTTCTGGAGTTATTTAAGAAAAACTACTTACAAGACGCCATTTTCAAAGAGCTCTAGCTCCTTTAGGAAGCATTTTCGGACTAGGTGAATTGGGTTAAAATATCTTAAAATTATCTGAGGAATCTCCTGTCTTCTTTGTCGGTAGAGTTTCTGGACACCCTGTATTTGTAATATGATGTTATTTTCTTGGTCTTTTTGGATCTGTCCCATTTCCATATACAGTAGACTCCCGTAAGTTCGGCCACCTCGGGACCGGACCCTAGGCCGAAGTTAAAAGTGGCCGAACTAACCGATGCTTATCTAAAAAATGCCCATTTATTGTTTGTATGGATCTAGCAAAAACAAAACACTTGTACATTAAGTAGAAGACAACACAGAGAAATACTCTGATATATATATTTAACATAATATATGAAAAGATAGACCGTTACAAAAATACTATAAAACAATACTTACATAACTCTAGGCCTAATAAAATTTAAAAATATTATTGCACATTGGTGGTTTGGCTTCTTAAACACTTAAAAAAGTCAGTAATTTTTTTCTGAATTTTCTTTTCTAATGATTTTTGATGTGCAAAGTGTGTGACTAATGCTCAGAGAGCCGGCCGGACTAAGCGGAGACCGAACTAACCGAGGCCGAACTTACGGGAGCCTACTGTAATCGAATTTCCTTCATTTATTTAAGTCCCAATTTTTTGGCTTCTGTTATTATGTTTTTCATTAACTTTTGTAGTTCTTTCTTACCTCTTGCTAATAGTGTCAGATCATCTGCAAATGCTATTATGTCTGGATCCCGCGTATGAAAAAAAAGTTGATTAATAGCAAGCTGAAAATTTGTTAATAGCTTAAGGGTATCTAGTCGGACAAATTTGATGTATAGGAACACTGGAACAGGGGAAGTTTTAATTGTGGAACAATTGTAAAATTTGGAACGTCAGACCACGAAAACGTCCCATGTATTTTGTCGGACAGAACTCCCAATTGATTTGTTACCCTTTCATTAAACTCTCATGCAAAAATCAGACTGATATTTGTCACTTGTCATAATTTCTGTCATTTGACATGTTCTACGTGTTCCACTCATTAAAATGCCCAGTTGGTGATAAATAGCAGTCTGATTTTTGCAGGACAGTTTAATGAAAGGGTAAAAAATTAATTGGAAGTTCTGTCCGACAAAATACATGTTCCACAATTAAAACTTCCCCTGTTCCAGTATTCCCATATATCAAAGTTTGTCCGACTAGACACCCTTAAGCTATTAAAAAATTTTCAGCTTGCTATAAATCAACTTTTTTTTCATACGCGGGATCCAGACCTATATGCATTGGTGGCCGTTTTTAAATATCGTCTCTTGCATGTTTATTCTGATTTTCCTGATTATTCCTTCGAACGTGCTATTACTAGTATAAACATAAATATAGAACGGTAATAAATAAATTAAAAAAAGAAACAAAAAGTTACAGTAGTCTCGAAAATAAACAGATATGTTTCTGTTCGACAGAACTATAGGCACACTCATGTAGTACAGTGCGGTGGAATAAGTGTTGCCCCCCCACCCCTGTTAACTTGTTTATTTTAAGAATATAAGCAAAACGCTCGGACAGGTCGATTTTTAAACTAATCATAGTATATCATAGCATCAACGTTTCGAACTTTACGCGATCCCTCTTCAGGTGACAGGCATAACTTTGATTTTTTTAAATGGTACAGTACATCATGTGGTACCTCATTTAACAGCTTTTAAAATACTGCTAAAAAGGGGTAGTTCCCTGGATTGGCTGTATACCTTATAGTTAAACAAACTGGAACATGAAGTAAAAACCACTTCTATGTAAAAGGTATATTTACTAAAAATTTTTAGAATCCCAATGGATTCAATAAAATGAGTTCATCAGAACGTTTTCAAACCTATCGGTCCATCATCAGTGATTTGAATACTTGCAAAATAGCCCCAGAACCAAACAATGGTTGTGATTATAAATTTATAATTATACCAATGTTTGGTTCTGGGGCTATTTTGCAAGTATTCAAATCACTGATGATGGACCGATAGGTTTGAAAACGTTCTGATGAACTCATTTTATTGAATCCATTGGGATTCTAAAAATTTTTAGTAAATATACCTTTTACATAGAAGTGGTTTTTACTTCATGTTCCAGTTTGTTTAAAATACTGATTTTCAAAAATGTATAATACTTTAATCCTTTTTGAGATCGCAGGCCCAAAATTTCGGTCGAACTCTTTTTAAACGCATTTATTTTTTTCGAATTCTAAGAAAACTAATAAGTATTTTTGAAAAATTTAAACGCAGAATGAAAGATTAGATTATTACCGAGGGCTGACAGTCCCTTAGAATAAACAAAAAGTTTCTTTTGAATGATATATTTTTTTTTTTTTTTTTTATTTAATGTTGTAATATTTACAATCTGTCCTCAACTGAGAACAATAAGTAAATTATTTGACAAAAATTGAAAATTTTGACCTGTAGAGGGAGATCCAGTGATCACCCTCTTTATATAAATTAAATTAAAACAAATTAAAATAAGTTTAGTTATCACAGATTATTCGAATCTTCTTGCTAGATCCACTACTTTGAATCTCTTCAGGCGTCGTACATCATTGTGGTCATCAGTAAGGTTGCTGGCTAACTCATTTGGATGAGATTCTAGTCTCTTGGAATATTTTTTGTAATATTCCGTTATTACTGTTTTTATGGATGGCACATTGAGGTCTTGCTCTATCACATAGTTTGGCACGTACCAAGGGGCATTCAGCATTGTTCTAAGGACTTTGTTCTGGAATCTCTGCAATATTTCTAGGTTAGTTTGACAGGCTGTCCCCCAAAGTTGGATACCATAGGTCCACACTGGTTTTAATATAGTTTTATATATCAGCAGTTTGTTTTCAAGTGATAGTTGAGATTTACGACCGATGATCCAGTACATTTCTCGAAATTTTATTCCTAGTTGTTTTCTTTTTGTAAAAATGTGTTTTTGCCAAGTTAATCTTCTATCAAGATGGATTCCTAGGTACTTGACAGTATCGGTTTGTGGGAGTTGAGTTTCATTTAGTGTTACAGATGGACATGTTTGTCTTCTCATGGTGAAGGTTACATGGATGGATTTACTCTCATTCGCCTTTATCTTCCATTTTTTAAGCCATATTTGTATATTATTAAGGTCTTTCTGAAGGGTTCTGGATGCTGTATTTGGATCATGGTGAGAGGCTAGTACATCAGTGTCATCAGCAAAAGTTGCACACGTTGTTTTGTTACTTGTGGGTAGGTCAGCTGTGTAGAGCAAGTACAATATCGGTCCCAAGACACTTCCTTGTGGTACTCCGGCTTTTATTGGTCTTAGGCTTGTGTATTCATTATCCTGCTTGACTAGGAAATGTCGGTTGGAAATATAGCTTTTTAGGATTTGATAAAAAGGATGAGGAAGGTTTTTCTTTAGTTTAAAGAGCATACCAGCATGCCATACCTTTTCGAAGGCCTGACCAATGTCCAGGAATGCAGCAGAACAATACCTTTTATTTTCTAGATCACTTCTGATGTGTTTTACCAGTCTATGTACCTGTTCTATCGTTCCGTGTTGTGTTCTGAACCCAAATTGGTGTTGGGGAATTAGTTTCCTTTCTTCTATAACTGGGGATAATTGTTTAAGGAGAAGTTTTTCCAAAATTTTTGATAGAACAGGTAGCAGGCTTATTGGTCTGTATGAAGTCACCTGAGTTTTATTTTTCCCTGGCTTAGGTATGAGAATAATTTGAGCAACTTTCCATTGTTCTGGGTAGTAACCTAGCCTAAATATTGCATTAAATACTTGCGTTATCATTTTCAGACCTTGCATGTCAATTGCTGCAGTACTTTCCCGTTGATCAGGTCATACCCTGGAGCTTTTTTTGGACTGATTTCATGCTAGATCATATTTCTAACTTCTTTAGTGGTGATTTTTTGTATAGGTAAATCCATCTGGTAGGGCGATTCCAGGAAGTCATTTATTTCTTCCTCTGTGTCACCATCTTCCATGGGATGTGGGTGGAATACATTAGTGAGATGATTTGCAAATGCTTCGGCTTTTTCCTTATTATTTCTACACCAGTTTCCCTCTTGGTTTCGTATTGGTGGTATTTGTTGTTTCGGGTGTTTGATTTTTCTCGTGGCCTTCCAAAGAGTATATTCACTATCTGCGTTTGCTGATAAACCTGTAAGATATTCTTGTATTTTGTTATTTTTGATATTATGCAATTGTAGTTTAATTTCCTTGGTGATTTTATTTAATTTCGCCTTGTTCTCATGTGTTCTTTTTCTTCGCCACTCTTCCTTTATTTTTCTCTTTCTAGCAATCATTTCCTTTATTACAGTTGGACAATTCTCTTTCAATTCTGTTTGGTAGCAGTCAGGGGTAGCATACCAAGCAGCTTCTTGTATAGATTTCTGAAGATTTTCTACTGCTGCGTAGATGTCACTTTCTGTTTTCAATGGGATGTTTATGTCAATTAGTTCATCTAGTTTAGTCTTGAAAATGCTCCAGTCTGTTTTGTTACTGTATAGTGATGGTTGTTTAGTACTGTTTGTTATTTGTGCATACCATGTCGCGATTACGCTAGAGTGGTCAGAGGGTAGATCGTAACAAGATTCTACTTTTGCCAATTTAACATTAATTTCTTTAACAATATAAAAGTCGAGTAGATCAGGTATTTTTGCATTGTCGGTAGGCCAGTAAGTTGGTTCCCTTGTGGTGAGGTAATTTGCATTGGTCGCATTTATAGCTTTAAGAAGTTCTCTGCCTTTTGTGGTAATAATTCTGGATCCCCAGGTAGTATGCTTAGAATTAAAATCTCCTCCTGCTATAAATCTATTTCCTAATGTTTTAAAGAAATTTTCAAACTGTTCCGTTTTGTTATTGTGCTTTGGCGGACAGTATATAGCTGATACTGTTAGTGGGCCTAGTTGATCTTCCACAACAATGCTGGTGGCCTGTAGATAGTCGCATTCATGTTTTTGTATTTTGTAGTGCTTTAGTTTATTACTAACTATTATTGCAGTGCCTCCATGTGCTTTTTCGTTGGGATGTTGCGTATGATAAGTTGTAAATCGTGGAATATTGATGTGGTTTTTGGATGTAAAATGAGTTTCTGTAATCAGCATTATGTCAATTTTTTGTGTGTTAATAAATAGTTTTAATTCTTCTACATGTTGACTTAAGCCATTGGCGTTCCATAATACTAGCTTTAGTAACTGAGTCATTTCTGGTTGAGAATCATGGTCAGGAGGTTGAGCATAGTGCTCATTTGTTCCGTCAGTTTTTTTAACATGTCTTTCAGTTCTGACATGTCTGTGTGGTTATTAGTTTGATTTGGTATATGTTGTGTAGTAGTTTGGTTGGAGGCTTGCTGGTTAACTGCTTGCGTTGCTTGTGCGTATGTTATTCCAGGTTGCACATAGTTGACTGTTGTAGTTCTATCTTGGTTTGTCCTCGCGTTGTGTCGTCTCAATTTAGGGAATTTAAGTTTTTGTAATTGTTTGTGAACTTCACACCCTCTATAATTTGCGGGGTGATTTTCACCACAGTTAGCACATTTAACATTACTGTCTCTGGTTTTCCTTGGACATTCTTTAGTGTAATGAGGTTCTGCGCATTTGACACAGCACGGTTGTTTATTGCAGAAGTTTTTTGTGTGGTTGTATTTTTGACATCTACTACATTGCGGAATTATTCTCTTGACATGCGGTGCTTCGAATGATATATTTGAAATTAAAAATCACATTAAATTTTCTCTTTTTTCCACCACTGTGACTTATTAAAATAAGCATTATAGGAGTTCTCAGGGACTTTGGACCATCGAGAATACTGTAATATTGCATTCTGCGTTTAAATTTTTCAAAAATATTTATTAGTTTTTTCAGGATTCGAAAAAATGATTGCATTTAGAAAGAATTCGACCGAAATTTTGCGCCTACGTTCTCAAACAGGATTAAAGTATTATACATTTTTGAACTCGGTATTTTAAGAGCTTTTAAATGAGGTGTCACATGATGTACTTTCCAATTTAAAAAAATCAAAGTTATGGCTGTCACCTGAAGAGGAATCGCGTAAAGTTCGAAACGTTGATGCTATAATATACTACGGTTAGTTTAAAAATCGACCTGTCCGAGCGTTTTTCTTATATTCTTAAAATAAACAAGTTAACAGGGGGGTAACACTTATTCCACCGCACTGTATAATGACAATTTGTAGGTTAAAAAATATTAATTGTCATATTTTCTTAAAAAATAAGTACATACCTACCGGAAGGCATCAAATTAAGGGAGCAAGAGTTAGTCGTTCTAACAATTATGCTTGAAAATTAAAATTAAAATGACATACACAAAGACTATAAGTTAAATATGTAATTTAAAAAACCAAATAAACAATAAATTCAAATAAACTAAGAAACACAACAGATGCGCTAATGTCACTGTCACTGAAAATGAGAAACGTCAAAATTCATAGTACACCAGCTATCAAAAACATACCGTATTGTTTATCATTGTTTAATTTATTGTGGTTTCAATGGACAAGCGGCTTAATTTTGCGATACTAGTTTTAGCCCAGTAAATGAACGGGAAATTCGGCGATACCGTGTAATTTTAAGGGGCAACTCCGAATTACATGAAAATTTGGATTTAGGTTCTACTTACCCTCCACTTCAAAGTTGAATTTGTGCCGTTGGTTGATTTTACTTGGGGGGTGACAGTCACCCCTTCTCGGGATAAATTGACTGATTTTAAGCAACTTTTGTTCTATAGAGTTTTTTACGTAAGTCAATACTTTTCGAGTTATTTGCCATTGAAAATGTTGATTTTTCGACAAAAACTACGTTTTCAGACGGTTTTTCGCAAATAACTCAAAAAGTTAATATTTTATCGAAAAAAATATCCTTAGCAAAAGTGTAGCTTATAAAAAACCCAAAAAAATGGTGTATCAGTAAAGTCTATCAATCAAATAAAAACAAAGTTGTAGCTCATGAAAAATACGTTCTTATTCGTCTAATTCCAAATCGAATATTTCAAGGTGAAATGACCGAAAAATTAAGCACTTTTCGGGAAAATCCCATTTAACCTTTTTTAAAGTGTTTATAAAAAGCTTTGTTTTAATTGTTGACAAAAGTTTTAGCATTAAAAATAAGCGAGTTACGCTCAAAATAAAGTTGGTCCTCTTTTTTTTTGTAAAAAATCATGAAAATCTCGCCGTGTTTAGCTCCTCAAATAAAATTAATCGCTACCGCTTTACAAACAATTTACTTACCTATCTATTTTTTATATGATCTGTCAGTCTCACTGGTTTAAAGTGTTTATTTTTGAAAGGGTTATAATTGAGAAAGCTTGAATGTGTCACTAATCACGAGTGTATGCAAATTTTGAACAGCCATATCTTAACCAATTTTTGTCTTATGGAGAAACAAAATGAAACTAGCATATTTATAATAGCAAAACCTACATTTTTTTACTCTTTAAGATTTTTCTCATCACTAATAATTTTTAAGTTAGTTTGAAAAAATGAAATTTTTCAAAAATTTTTAGAAAAATTTTTTTTACTATAAAACCAAATGTTTTCTGAAATAAGCAATTCAAACCAATCAAACTTACAGATCATATAAACAATACACATACAGTTAAAATAGATGGTAAAGCCAAACGATTAATTTCATTTAGGGTGCTAAATAGAGGGAGGTTTTCACGATTTTTTTTTACCAAAAAAAGGCGCCAACTTTTTTTTTTCAGTGTAACTCGTTTATTTTTGATGCTGTAGACTTTTGTAAAAACAAATAATAAGCTTTTTTCGATACTTTAAAAATGTTAATAAGGTTTTCCCGAAAAACCCTTCTTTCTTCGGTGATTTCGCGTTGAATTATTCGATTTGGAATTAGACGAATAAGAACGTATTTTTCATGAGCTACAACTTTGCTTCTACTCAATTTGTAGACTTTACTGGTACACCATTTTTTTCGTTTTTTATAGGCTACACTTTTGCTAAAAATATTTTTTTCGATAAAATATTTACTTTTTGAGTTATTTGGGAAAAACGGTCTGAAAACGTAGTTTTTTTGTCGAAAAATCAACATTTTAAATCGCGAATAACTCGAAAAGTATTGACGTACGTAAAAAACTTTATAAAACAAAAGGTGCTTAAAATAAGTCAATTTATCCACTTCCGACCTTATTTTAAACACGCGTTTTTCACCCCTGGAGAAGGGGAAAATATCACCCCCCAAGCAAAAGCAACCAACGGCACAAATTCAACTTTGAAGTGGACGGTAAGTAGAACCTAAATCCAAATTTTCATGCAATTCGGAGTTGCCCCTGGAAATTACACTCAAAAACGGTCATTTATTGGGCTATTTCTGTGAGTAAAAAATATTTGTATAAAAAGTAATTCGTGAATAATTTCATGTATGGGAAAAGATATAGTGAAAGAACTATAAATTAATTTTGGAGAGTAATGTAAACATAATTATTGATAAAAACAGACTATACCAAAATCACAGTAAAGATGCACTAGAAATAAACAAACCAAGACACTTGAATGTTATGAGGAGGACTCCCGAATAATAATTTACAATTTATAAACATTGGTTTGTCTATTTCTAGTGCATCTTTATTGTGATTTTAGTATAGTTTCATGTTACCTAGTACCAAGGTTAGGTCAACTGCAACTTATGATCGGATATCAATCAGGAACTCTGTCCATTAAAATAAATGATACCAAAAGAGACACGAATTTTTCAAGATAGGCACACGTCCCATTTAGATAATTTTGACTTCGATTAACCCATATGTGCCTGTATTGATAGATCCACTAATATTTCTCGTGAACGAGGTCAGATTATGGTCGGGAAACAAGTTTCTTCGGAAACAGTTTTTAGATAAAAGTAATGATGTAAAATGTTTCAAACGGCCATATATGGCTTCTCATCTGTTGGTTAATATCGCATAAATTAAGAAGAAAATTGCATGCTGATGCGACAGAGATTAATCTCGGCAAGAACTAAGACTTTACAGTATATTCTGTAATTCTCCGTCATTAATAAAATAGTGTGGTCTATTAAATAAGAAATGAAGTTAATTTGTTAAGATAATCTTTCTATTTTGATTTATACGACATATTATCTTCTTAAAAATGTTAAGTGTCCTTAATATATACTAGCAATAATGATTATAATTCCTCATGATACAAGTGATACAACTTTTCCCAAAAATGGCCTATTCTCCGATAATCAGCCCAGACTAATAGCCTAGCTTGCATCGGAGTAACGGATGATATGAGACTATAACCCCAGCCTGAGAAGTAATTTTAGATTTCGCCACCAAATGTATCAAGAACCGCTCTGGAAGGAACGTTTAGGTTAATAGAGGCTTATTATTTTAGACCCAGTTGCAACTTGTGTTACTCCTCGTTGTATGGAGATTTCATCGGTGTAGTTATCTCCAATTTTTACGATAGCAATTTAATTCCGGTACAAATTTTTAATGACACAAACATTTGTCTTTGTTATCTATTCCTATATTTTTCAGCATCTGCACTAATTTTACATGATGCCGATTGCCTTGATGCCATGATTATCGAATGCCTTTTCGAAGTCCATGAAACATGCAAATATATTTTTTCTTTGGTCACGGCATTTTTGTAGTAGGATGTTTAGCGCATAAAGTGACCCCCTGGTTCCCATAGCATTTCTTAAACCAAATTGGAAGATCCAGATCTTCTTCGCATTTGCGTCTAATACTGTTGTGAAGTATTCTTAGGAAAATCTTAGGAGTGTTTACTCAATATTATTTTATGTTTGTTTATTATTTCGTTTATGAACCTGACTATAACAACTAGATATACATATTATCGGATTATAACACGCTTTATAAGAATTACAGACGATACTCTTCTTCCTTAGTTTGTATTCATTGCTTCGAGTCATTCTAGTTGTGCAACTATTATTGACAAAAAACGTTTATGCCTTAGTGCAATAATTTCAGATTCGTTTCGCTTGATATTTAAAGAGAGTTTACAACGTAATATGGAAAATCGACGAAAATTATAATAAATTTTCATAATAAATGATAGTTACTAGATCGCCAACGAGTTATGAAACATGCTGTAGACTTACAACAAATTGGCAAGTCTAATTAAATTGTATGCGAACATTAATTAAATTGTCGCCATCATTAGTTTTTATTGATATTCCATACTTGGTAATTTATTTAAATTGTTGCAAGGAGTATACGACACTGTGACAGATGTAATGGATGCTATAATAAGTTCTTAAACTGCAGTGTTGTAACGGTCAATCTATGAAAATAGTATGGAGACAACGTGATAAAGGAATAAGAAACGAAATTTTTTTACACATATTACAACAGTACATTAAGTCTTTCTTCTTTTTCTTTTAATAGGACTATGTTCTGTTTCTTCTCTTACAGTCTCTGCTGCGATCCGGAGCTCTAGCTCTTGTACCATCGTTTTTTGAGTCTTCCTATGGAACGTTCAGTGTTGGGCTTCTGTGTCTTCGCCCATTTCGCCATACGTTCAGGGTCCATCCGAACGTGATCTCTCCACATGCGTCGTCGTCGTGCTCTTATCCATCTCACTACGTCTTGAACGCTTAGTTTTTTGAGTCTAGTTTCGTATCCTATCTCTGAGTGTGATACCTCTTATGGATCTTAGGGTTTTTATCTCTGTGGTTCTCATTATTTGTTTGATCTTTGTCAGTAGTGTCATATGTCAAATGTTATATTTTAGTAAAAGTTTTGTCTGAATGGATTGCATTTTTTATATCGCTTTCAAATACGAAAAAAAAATGGCGGATTTTTGAAAAAAACGTTGTTGAGTTTTTTTTAATGGAACACCCAGTATATTTTTTTGTAAATTAAAAGAAAGGTCATTCACCTATCCAGCGATATAAAGTTTTTCAAAATCGGTTGTGAAATCACTGAGTAGGTAATTAATTGTTAAAATGAGAGGTGCAACGTGGATATCACATACCTAAATAACATAACTAAGCAAAATGATATTATGTTATGTGATTTCCACATTGCATCTCTCATTTTAAAAATTAACGCCTCGGTCATTTGACAACCGATTTTAAAAAATTTTGGTAAATGTTATCCAGTTACCTGGATAGGTAAATGACCGTTTTTTCAAGTTACAAGAAATATACTGGGTGTTTTAATAAAAAAAGTCAACGTTTTTTTTTTAAATTTGATTTTTTTTTATTTAAAAGCGATAAAAAAACGGTCATTTACCTAAAAACTTGAAAAACCGGTCATTTACCTATCCAGCGATATAAAAATTTTTAAAATCGGTTGTCAAATGACTGAGCAATTAATTTTTAAAATGAGAGATGCAATGTGGAAATCACATAATATAATATCAATTTGCTTACTAGGTATGTGATATCCACGTTGCACCTCTCATTTTAAAAATTAATTGCTCAGTGATTTAACAAGCGATTTAAAAAACTTTATATCGCTGGTTAGGTGAATGACCTTTCTTTAAATCTACAAAAAATATACTGGGTTTTCCATTAAAAAAGGCAACAACGTTTTTTCAAAAATCCGCCATTTTTTTCGCATTTGAAAGCGATATGAAAAATTCAATCCATTCAGACAAAACTTTTACTAAAATAAAACATTTCAGCGAAAACCGCATGTTTCTATCTTGAGCCGTTTGGAAGTTATAGGCAGTTAAAATGAGGGAAAATATAAGTGGACCCCCGGTATTATACTGCATATATATGTTATAGTCAAAGCCCGAATTTCAGGCACTCCTAGGTTTGACTAGGCAATCCTCAGGTCTGACTGACGGTCTTAGTCAAATCCCGAAATAAATTACAGTTTCGGCCTTTGACTAGTCAAACCTAGGAGAGACTAAGTTGGTCAGGCAAAGGTCGAAATTTAATTTTATGAAATCGGGGTTTGACTAGTCAAACCCCGATTAGCTATTAAAATGTCGTAATTTGTTAGAGTAGGTTTAAAAAAATGTCATTTTTTAATTTTAGTGTTTATTATTTTTATTTTGTCCTAATTAAAATTAAAAAATTTGTGTTTATTTTCCCTTGTTAAGGCATTTTCGCAATTAGAGTTGCACAATACGTTAGACTTTTTACACTTATATAATTTTGAAGAGCATTTCTTATGACAATAGCATTTTATAAAGCCTTGTCCTCCAAATTCAGAATCTTTTGTACTAATTTTTCTTATAGACAGCTTAACGTCTGAAACATCTTCGAAATTAAGAGAATTCTCTTTGCATTCTCTTATTTGATTTCTTGAAAAAAAGTGTGTTTATTGTTCCGTATTTAATACCAACTCTATATAAACCGTTAATTTTTTTATCTTGTATGATACAAACATTTTTTCGAGCAGCTCCTTTGGCTCTATCAAAGCTGGAGGTAGATATTGTTGCCGTTTCTTCGATCGGAATTGGAGGACATTTTTTTCACTTAATTGTTTCATATCATTAGCCTGGGCATGAAGACCTTCCACCGCCTTTACTTTATTTTTTTTTTTAAATTTTTTCTGTCTGTGTACAATGCATGCATGTAACTTTTCTTTCAAAACCTTCATAGTATGCACCTAGTGTGCTGTCAGCGCACACAACATGTACCACCTGATTACAAATTATGCACGTATGTGCGTCAGAGCTCCCCTTTTGGCAAATACAACAAACCACATCTGAAGAAGTAATCTGAATTTTTTGACAATTTTCTTTCTCTCCTAGTGACGACGGTCTAGGGGCTTCGTTAGTATTATGATGATCCTAAGATTTTTCTCCGATTGCAATATCTTTTTTCACAGTTGACGATGACATTCCTATTTCATTTGTTTGTGCTAGAATAAAATTCATGTATTTAGTCAAATCAAATTACGTGTAAATAATAATCAAACTCCGTTCGCTCCACTCAGACGCATTTTGACAGATTCAGACTAGAAAAAGATTAAAATAAAGGAAAGGCGATTGAAGGTCTTCATGCTCAGGCTAATTCTATCAAACAATTAAGTGAAAATAAAAAATTCCTCCTAATTCGATCGGAAAAACTGTAACAATATCTCTATCCCCAGCTTTGATAGAGCCAAAGGAGATGCTCGAAATATTTTGTGTATAATACAAGATAAAACAATTGACGGTTTATATAGAGTTTTTACGAAATACGGAACAATAAACACACTTTTTTCAAGAAATCAAATAGGAGAATGCAAACGGAATTTTCTTAATGTCGAAGATGTCCAGGCTGTCTCTAAGAGAAATTAGTACAAAAGATTCTACATTTGGAGGACAAGACTTTATAAAATGCTACTGCAATAAGAAATGCTCTTCAAAATTATGTAAGAGTAGAAGATCTAACGTATTGTGCAACTATAAATGCCATAATGCCTCAACATATGAGAATAAACACTACATTTTTTATTTTAATTACGACAATATAAAAATAATAAACATTAAAATTAAAAAATTACGTTTTATTAAACCTAATTTAACAAATTCCGACAGTTTAATAGCTGATCGGGGTTTGACCCCGATTTCATAAAATTAAATTTCGACCTTTGCCTGACCACCTTAGTCTCTCCTAGGTTTGACTAGTCAAAGGCCGAAACTGCAATTTATTTCGGGCTTTAACTAAGACCATCAGTCAGTCCTGAGGATTGCCTAGTCAAACCTAGGAGTGCCTGAAATTCGGGCTTTGACTATAACATATACATAATACATCATCATCATCGCGTAGCGCTACAACCTTGAGTGGGTCCTGGCTGACTGTACAACTTTCTTCCAATTTGTTCGGTCTTCCATCAACCTAGGGTCAAATGGAATGTTCATTTTTTGGAGATCTGCTTGGATGTTATCTCTCCATCCATTCTGGGACGTCCGAGTAGTCTTTTGCCTGTAAGAATCTCCTCCCATACCAGTCTTACAAGTCTCTCGTTATGAAGTCTGTGCGCGTGGCCTGCCCATCTTAGTCGCTGTGATTTAATTTCTTGGACAATATCGGTGTCATTGTAGAGTTCTTTTAATTCGAAGTTGGTTCTGATCCTATACTGGTTTGTGTTAATGTCGTGGTGAGGTCCCAAAATTTTTCTAAGTATTTTTCGTTCAAAACGTCTGAGCTTTTCTTCGTTTGATTTGGTCATGGTCCACGTTTCGCAACCATATGTTAGTACAGGTCTGACGATGGATTTATAGATTTTGATCTTGGAACTTCTTGTAAGATTTTTTGATTTTATAAGCTTATCCAGTGCAAATAGACAGCGATTTGCTAATTGGATTCTGTCTTTTATTTCTTCAGTAACATCGATGTCAGCTGTGATTACGGCCCCCAGATACTTAAAACGTTGTACTCAATCCTGTCTCTTCGTGTCGTTCTATTTATACACATATATTTCGTCTTCTCTTCATTAATCCTCAGCCCTACTTCGCTTGTTGCTCCTTCCACCTTGTTGAAAATGGCTTTTGTGGATAGGATGGAGTCTCCAACGAGATCAGTGTCATCTGCTTATGCTAGTAATAACTTGGGACCTTGAACCGATAGCAGTTCTGTTTTTTTTTTTCGACCGACCTCATGGCTTTCTCTAATACAAGGTTAAAAAGTAGTGGAGATAACGCATCACCCTGATTGAGTCCACTGTTGATTTCGAAGCTGTCAGACAGTTTATTATTTACACGTACTTTTGATATTCCACCCTCCATACAGACTTTAGTCATCCGAATGAGTTTCTTTGGTATTGAGAACTTCGCCATGGCATTCCATACTTGGCTTCTTTCTACGCTGTCATACGCCTGTCGAAAGTCTATGAAAAGATTGTGTATAGGTCTGTTATACTCCTATCCCTTTTCTAGAAGCTGTCTCAGTGTGAATAGTTGATCTATTGTGGATCTGTTTGCCCTAAAACCGGCTTGATATTCTCCTAGGACATTTTCAGCATAAGGGGTTAGTCTACTAAGAATGATGTTTGAGAGGATTTTATATGCCGTGTTTAAGAGTGAAATTCCTCTGTAATTCGCGCATTTTGTTTTTCCCCTTTTTTGTGGATGGACACTATGATGTTTTCCTTCCATCTTGCTGGCATCCTTTCTATACATAATACGTATAAATATTTTTCTCTTCTCTGATGAAATATCTCTAAAATATTTCATCAGAGAAGAGAATTATAACAGTAGCTGACTTTACTGCATTTGTGGGTGAATCTATGAGGGCATATGGAGCAATACTTGGAGAACTAGGTTTTGAAACTAGAAATTATGCTGGAATATAGCCGCAGCACTAGATATAGCGATTGTTAAAATAT
Source organism: Diabrotica virgifera virgifera (assembly GCF_917563875.1). Taxonomy (NCBI): domain Eukaryota; kingdom Metazoa; phylum Arthropoda; class Insecta; order Coleoptera; family Chrysomelidae; genus Diabrotica; species Diabrotica virgifera. The sequence continues at coordinate 114,318,489 of NC_065451.1, read as the reverse complement.
TCTTATAAAAGTGAGAGAAACAAGGAAAAATTACCGGCCAAGCTTGAAACTTAAAATAGGCAAAAAGAAATATGACATGAAAGAATAAATTTTATGGAAATAAAATTGGTAAGGCCCCGCAAATGAGACAAGAAATAATGATGCTGTACGGAATACAAGAAACGACAATATCAAAGCGGACATATTTTTATACTGTACAAACCTAATTTCCACTGTATATCAAGCATCATAAATATTTTTGCGTGTATCACACTATAATTCGCTTTTTTTGCGTTATGCAAACCTCATTTTCATAGCCACAAACATTTTTTTGCTGATGTTATACCATACCTCACCCAAAACGATACTTTAATTAGATATTTGAAACTGAAAGTAATTTATCATTTGTTCGCTCTGATCTTTGATTCGAATTAAGTCTGTTACAAACTAACGAAAGTTTATAATGATAAAATAATTGAGGTCTTCCTACATTCTTCTGTTCGGTTGCATATTGAACTTAAGGAAATGGTAATTCCATTTTAATTGCAGATTTTTCAGCTGCGCAAAAAATTTGTCATAATGTGTTACTTTCAAATATTTCTATTTGGTTTTAAATATAATATTACCTATCTGTTGTATTCTACATGATATGGTTGCTTTATGATACCATCGTAACCTTATGACTTATGACCCATGTATGGTCCCATATTTGCCACGAAATGCCATAATTTATATTATAAGAACTTTGCAACCAAGACGGCAACCAGAAGATTGCCATGTTAAAATGGAACTGGGCAGGACACATAGGAAGAATGGAAGACAGCCATTGAACGAAGCGAGTTCTCGAATGGCGACCAAGGCCAAGCAAAAGAAGTACAGGCAGACCTCAAACTGATGACATCAAGCGAATAGTTGGCCGCGAGTTGATGCAAAAAACAGCAAACAGATATGAATGGACACACCTAAAGGAGGCCTACATCCGACATCTTCTTCTTCTTCTTCTTCTTCTTCTTTTTCCTCTTATTCTTCTTCTTCTTCTCCTTCTTGTGGTAGCACTACAACCCGGGGTGTGTCTTGGCTGACTGCACAACTCGTTTCCATCTCAAATGATCTTCCATGGTATATAGTTGGGTCAGTGGGTAGCCCCATTGTTCTTAAATCTGACCATATATTGTCTCTCCATCGCATTCGTGGGAGTCCTAAGGGCCTTCTTCCTGTGGGGGCTTCCTCCTAGATCAGTTTGGCAAGGCGGCTCTACATCCGACGATGGATGGAATAGCTGTTGATGATGATGATTATATTAGAACTTTAAGGAACACTACAACTACTAAGGCACACTTGGGGAGTGCCGACAGAAGGGACTACCTCTTGTCCGTTTATGACTTAACTGTTAATATTTTTTTATAATAACACCACACATTTTTTCTTTAAAAATTTTGTTTATTGATTTTAGTAATTTTCATACAGAATTTATTCATCATTTACATTTTCAGTAGTAATTGCACAAGAGCTCTAAAATTCTATATTAATTTTAAAGTTCGAGTGCAATTTTTTGCGATTATTTCATGAATAAAACTGTTCAAAACCAAAATTTTGTTGTAATTTATTTATGTAAGTACAAATTAGTACAATTAAACACAACTTTACTTTACTTAATCAGTAGACCCATTAGTACCTTTCGGTGTAGGGCCATTTATAATACAATTCATTAAATTACAATTCAATAAATTACAATATTTTACAATCTTCTGAATTGTCCTAGCTCTTAACGAACTTTCTCCATTCCTTCCTCTTGTATGCCATCTGTGTTGCTTCCTGCCAAGTCTTACCCTTACTCTGCAGTATCTGCGAAATGTCACTGTTCCATTCTTTGATGGGCCTTCCTCTTCTATTCTTACCTATTGGTTTGGCTTCCCACACTCTTTTCACTTGTCTATCATTGTCCATCCGGGTTAGATGTCCTAACCATGCCAATTTTTTCTTCTTGATTGAGTCGAGTATCGGCTTGATTTTGAGTCTTTCTCTTATTTCTTCATTTCTGATTCTATCTGTTCTTTTTACTCCTATCGTTCTTCTGAGGTATTTCATCTCTGCTGCCTGTATTCTGCTCTGGTGTCTTTTGTTTAATATCCAATTTTCTGCTCCATATGTCACCGTAGGTCTATATATTGTTTTGTATATTGTCATCTTGGTCTTTGTTGATATTCTTTGTTATTAAGGAATCCTCTATTTAGTGCTTGGAATAGTTTTCCTGTGTTTTCCATTCTGTTGTTAAGATCGTCCTCTATGTCTCCTTTGTTGTTGATTACTGTTCCTAAGTATTTGTATGAATTTGTCTGTATTAATTGATGTTGGTCTATCATTATTTCTATTTGATCTTCCGTCCCTTGTTTCCTTGATATTTTCATTATCTGAGTCTTCTCTTTGTTTACGTTTAAGTTGTATTTGCTTGCTTCTAGGTTCCATTTCTCTAAGTTGTATTTCAGTTTTTCTGCTGTTTCCGCAATTAATACTATGTCGTCTGCAAATATACACATCTCAGCGTTTATCATTTGCATTCTGTTCCAACCGATGCAGTATTTCTTGAAAGTTTTCTTACATTCTTTCACTATCTCACCTATTACATTTATGAATAGCACTGGGCTGAGACTTCCCCCTTGTCTAACTCCTTGAGTTGTTTCAAATGGTTCTGACTGTATATTTAACATTCTTACTGTATTTGTTGTTTTCATGTATATACTCTTTGTTGCTTCTATCAGTTCTTCGCTTACTTCCTTCTTCTTTAGGCTTTCCCATATATCTTTTCTTTTGACTGAGTCGAAGGCTTTTTCCATGTCTATAAAGCTCAGGTATATTTCTCTATTTTTCTTTAATGCTTTTTCTATTACTTGTTGCATGGTAAATATATGGTCTTGTGTGTTGTGTCCTTTCCTGAATCCACTTTGTACGTCCTCTAATTTATGTTCTATTTCTTTTCTGATTTTCCTTTCTATTATGGTTTCGTATACTTTTGCTGCTACACATAGTAGTGATATACCTCTATAGTTCTTACAGTCTCTTGTGTTTCCTTTTTTGTATATAGGTATAATTACTGCATTTGTCCATTCTCTGGGTATTACTTTTCTCTTCCATATTAGGTTATATATGTATAACAATTTTTCTTTTGATTTTATTCCTATATATTTCATCATTTCTGGTGCTACTTCATCGCTTCCTGGTGCTTTTCCAATCTTTATCTTTCTTATTGCTTCTTCTAGTTCTTCTTTTTCTATAGTTTCTGGATTTTTCGTGTTTCTTATGGATACTCTCTTTATGTGGCTTTCCTTCTCCATTGTGTTCACTTGATTTCCATTCAGTAACAGCTGGAAATGTTCCCTCCATCTTTCCATTATTGTTTTATCGTCATTTATTATTATTCCTTCCTTGTTCATTATTTGTTTCAGTTTCGTTTCTTTGTTGCTTCTTAGGTTTTTCAGTGTTCTATAAAATAATTTTACGTTTTCTGTGCTGTTTTCTTCCATTTTTTCTCCGAATTTTTCCCAACTTTTCTTTTTCTCTTTCCTAACTATCTCTTTAACTTTTGTTCTTTTTCTCTTATAATTTTCATATTTTTGTTGTGTTTTGTCTTGTATGTATTCTTTCCATAATTTCTTCTTTTCTTTTATTTCTCTTTTCACTTCATCGTTCCACCAAGACGTTCGTTTCCCTCTGTTGTTATTTCTTGTGGTTCCACATATTGATTGAGCTGTTTTTATCATCGCATTTTTAAATTTTCCCCATTCTTCTTCTATTGTTTCTGTTATTATATGTTCATTGTCTATTTCTTTCTCTAGCCCTTCTGTGTATCTTATTTTCGTTGTTTCTTCCCTTAGTTTATAAATTTTTATTATTTCTTTGTGTTCTCTGTTTATGTTCTCATTTCTTTTTATTTCTTTTCTTTTGCTTTTGAATGTGGTTTCTAGTAGATAGTGGTCACTACCAATTTCATAACTCCTTTTCACCCTTACGTCTCTTATCCAGTTCTTCTCTGTTTTTTGCACTATAGTATAGTCTATAATTGATTGTTCGTCTCTTGATTTGACTTCTCTTGTGATCTTGTGTATCCTTTTATGTTGGAAGTGTGTGTTCAAAATCACCAGGTTATTGTCTAGACAGAATTCAAGTAGTAATTTTCCATTTTTGTTTATTTTTTCCTCCCCATACGGTCCGATGACATTGTTCCATTTTTCTGCTTCTTTCCCCACTCTACTGTTCATGTCTCCTGTGATCACCATTTTCTCTGTACAATCATTTATCACTTCTTGTAATTTGTCCCAGAACTCATTCTTTTCGTTTTTTGTTGCGTCTTCATCTGGTCCATAGCATATGATTAGGTTTGTATTGGTTTCCTCTGTATCCATATATATGTCTACTCTTAGTATACGTTCGTTGTAATATATCCAATTTTTTACTTTGTTGATACTATACTTCTTAATCAGGCACGCTACTCCTGCCTGAGCTCTCTTCGTTTCTTCCACTCCACTGTATATTAGTAACATTCCGTTTTCTAATATTATTGATCCTCTTCCTTTTTTCTTTGTCTCTGTTATAGCTACTATTTCAATGTTCTTATCTCTAATTTCTTCCCCCAGTTCTATTTCTTTCCCATTTATACCTCTTACATTCCATGATGCCATTTTCAAAATTGTTCTGTTCTTTTCTATGTTTAAGTTGTACTTCAATTTGTTTTTCCTTACGTTTGTGTTATTATCTTTAAATCTGGTCATGTCCCTGTTCTTTGCCTGTTTTGTTTCTCGGTCCATCATTGTGTTTTCTACAGCTAGTTTTTTGAACAAGTTGGTTCTGTATTGTATGTTACTTTTTCTATCCGGCTTGTTTTTTGGTTCCATTTCCACTTAATGTCTTCAATAATTATGAATCCATATCCAATTTTTGTCCTTTTCCCATTAGTCTTTTCCTCTGCTGCTATCTTCCTAAGGTTTCTTTGTATTTCTATCTCTTTTAATGTTAGGTCACATTCTATATATACTCTATGTTGTTTATAGCTCATTAGTTTACCCTTGGCTTTCAGTATTTTCATTTTATCTTCGAATTTTTTACATTCTATAACACACATTGTTTCATTTATCTTTTGTACCCTATTTATTTCTGATTTTACTCCCATTTTTGCTTCTATGAAGTTCTCTATTTGCTCTGTTCCTATTGTGTCTAGTGGTAAGCCTCTCATTATTAGGTTATTTTTCTTCTTTTCTTTCTGACATGCTTCCAAGGTTATTTCTATTTTATCTATTTTTTGTTTCATCGTAGCCATTTCTTTCTTTAGATTTTCATTTTCTCTTATTATTTCTTTCATTTGCAATTTGTATTCATTATTTTCCTTCCTAATTTCTTTTAGTTCCTCAATCATATTACCCATTGTATTTTTTATATCTTCCAGGTCCTTGTTTTTCTTTTTGTTATCGCTTGCTAATTGTCTCATTAGTTCCATCATTTCGTTCTGGCTGCTGGTTTCATTCGTTGATGGTTTCGACCTGTCTGGTGTTCGGTTCACTTTTCTACTCCTGCTCAATATATCTGGCTCCTCTTTGCTTTTTCTTTTACCGTCCTCATTAATGCTATCATTACCATCCGCCATCTTTCTTCCTATTCAAATTATTAAAGTAGGTATGTATTTATAAATACAAATATTAAATCAAATTAAAACCTACTTGATTAAATCAAATTAATTAAATTTTTTACTTTAATTACAAAATATTTATGTATTATTCAATTTTTACTTTAATTATAAAACTATTTAAATACCATTTAATATCTTATTTATTTATTTATATCAACAATTAATGTTCACTTGAATAAATTAGATTTATCAACAATGTCTTCTTCTTATCTTCAATATCTTCTTATTCTTCGATATCTTCTTATTCTTCAATATCTTCTAATTCTTCAATATCTTCTTGTTTTCGTTCAGAAAGCCGACTCTGTATTTTTCGATAGATAGATACCGAAGTACCTTAATTATAATTAAATCAATTTATTAGTAATTACCACTGCTGAAAGCAGCTTCGGCTAGTCCACCCATAGGACCTTGACTTCTTATCAGTGCCAAAAAACTTGACTATGACTGTAATTATTTTACTGTTAGTAGTTAAAATATAATTTTATTAAAACTAGGTTAGATTAATAATGTATGGATCTTACTTTCAATATTCTTTTTAAATTTACACTGTAAATTTCTTAACTCACTTATTTACACTTTGGCAAATAATTTGGTGATTTTTCTGCTCGCAAAGCTTCAGTATTTGAAGTTTTTTTGCGGAGCGGATTTAAATCGACCTCACTGTCTCTTTACCAGGACCGGATCACAATTAAACACAAAGTTTTTATAAATATTTGACGATTGAAAGTCATCACTTTTATAATTTTTAAAACATTAATTGTCATTAATGTCACTGAATGTATTTTTTCGTAGCAACGAAGGGCATCTGACGTAATATACTTAACGACAGGCAATTATCAAAAATTATCGATTTAATTCAGATTTCTGTAGCTTTCTATTGGTCAGAATCTCCTATGAATGAAATAATCATTATTATTTGATAGAATTATCTGATATTGTAATATAAAATATGCATTAAATGAATAAATATTATTTATTTTTAAAAACTTGTAACGGTTCGACACGTTACGAAATTATTTTTGAACTTTTAATTATTTTTATAATTATTTCTCTTGATCTCTTAATTAATTTCTCTAATTTTCTCCTAATTATCTGTTTACGTGACGTCACACTTCTGTGTACGGAACGCACTATACGCCACCTAGTGGTGAAGGTGACTTCACGTTCTGAGAGAATTTGACGTTTACCTTGTGGGAGAAGCGGATTTAGCTGACCACTCGACTGGTAGCTTGGAATAGGTAAAGTCGAATAAAGTATAATAGTGTAGTACCCAAAATGGCGGAATCTTAAGTTTTGGAGACTACAGTTCCACTTAAGTGAAAATGGTATCCCGTGGTTTTACCTACTGCATCCATCCAGTGTTCTATAAAGGAACAACTGTAATGAAAAACTGAACGATTCCGGTAAATATTTTTTTTTACATAAAAATGTGAATAACCTGGCATGTTAAATTATTTTTACATCTAATAAAATATTCTTTCCAGTTCAATGTTCCCAGTAAATTTGTTAATTATTAAATTTAGTATCTTTTAATCATTACAATATCTATAAGTAATATTCATCCAGAGAAAATCCTAACCTTATTTTTTTTTGTTATACAAAAGTCAAAATTTCTTCTCAACATCATTAATAAATATCCTATAATTATTTAAAAAAAAAACATATCAATTCTGTATTTAAATTCCAGACTCATGTGTCTGTAATTTAAAATCTTCACATACAGTCTCTCAAAGTCAAATTTTGTCAAGACTTCAATAATGAGAGATTTTTTTTGTGGATTAATGACCCTTTTTACATTATTCTCTAGTTTCTCTTTTTCTCCTTCGACTTTTTCGTACACTTTTACATTGAAACTAAGACTGGGTAAATATTTGTTTTAGCCTTTTGGGGAAATAACATACTTAACACAACATGGGAAGTCATAGACCCTCACCCACCTGAGAGGAACCTATTCCGGCTCCAGTCAGTGAACCTGGGAGCAAGCTGGAACGTTCCAGCTCCATTTTCTTTCTTCTACACCTGTGCTTACAGGAAACATGGTTTTGCACCATCCTGGTGCTCAGTTTCTGGGAACCTTTTGGTTAATCGTTCTAGGAATGGGTTTGTTTGGGAACAATCAGTTTGGTGATATTAGTAACTGTTGTGTTTTTATATCTCAGACGTTTTGGTTTAATGCACTATGTTTATTCATTATTTTTTTTTAAGATTTAGCTTACCTTTGTTTTGTTATATAACATATTTATATATTAGTGTATTAAGTTCCCAAACTATTGTATCTATGGTAAGTTACTTGTGCACAAGGAATAAGCCCAGAAAATTAGGTTTTTATACTTTATTATTGCTTTGATTGATTGAGGTTATTCGGATAAATTTAGGTTGTAATATTAATTGTTTGTTTCCCAGATATTTTGTTGTCTAGTCGCTTTACTTCATTTATTCGGTCATTTTAAGTCGTTTGTATCTTTATCTTAACTTCAATTTATTTAACGTTTGTTCATTAACTTTGCTTAATTAATTCTATTGTATTTCCCTTGGTCAGGCTTGTGCCTGCTTATTCATATCATTATTTATATTTGTCGGTATTTAATTTAGTTGTACGTAGCAAGCGTACTATAACCATTTGGTAAAGGGTCTCATGTGAGTTGTACCCTATATGTAAGTAAGAGGTATTAAGTTTTGTAATATATAACATGACTGTTGTTATATGGTAAACTATTGTAAACTGTCATCTTGTGTCATTTTAGAGTTACTTACTATTAAATTTTTAACTCAGAGATTGTGCAAATCTAGGTATTTATTTTTAATAAATATTTACTTATTTTGTATATCATTTATTCTTATTATTCCTTTATGGTTACATTTACTGATTTAATATATTTAATATTTGACAGCAGTGTCAGATACTTGGGAAAGTGATCGGATATCATTTCCTGGCGCCCATGATTTGTTTGTTTTTATTCAATTTGTTCGTCATTAGCAATTATTCATCTTTATTCATGTTCAGTACCTTTATTCTTATCTTAATATTTGCATGCCTGTCTTCGACAGGCATGCAAATTGGCCGCATCCATCCTTGAGTGCTAAGTTGTCGTTCTCTTGCATACTTGCATATATCGCTAGCCTAACTCCATTCAGTTTGCCTCTGTCTATTTTGTTACTTCAGCTTCCCCAACTAGAAGCTATTTTCTTTCTATTCTCTTATTTTGTTCCATTGGTTACATCTAGTTTTCTTTCTCTTTTCATTTTTGTTAATTTTGCTACTCATTAGTATATTTCTTTTTTCTACTTCTGTTGGAGTTTATCTTCTCTTTACTTTCACTCCAACAGAAGCTTTCTTTTTTGTTACAAACTTCATTTTTAATTATCATTCAATTCAAAAAGAAAAATTACTGGTTTTTTTCAAAAGTACTGGTTCAAAATTTTAACAATCTATATTTTTTATTTTTTTAACAGTTTTGTTTAATTTGTATTCTTTTTCTCATGATCATCTTTCAGTGCGTCACAGTTTTTCGATTTCTCTCTAACGCATTAAATTGTATGTGACAGAAAAAAAGGCACGTCTGTGAATAATTTGGTAATTATTTTAGTTCGGTGATTATTCTAGTTGTCGATAGATGGCGCCATAATCAAAAAAGAATTATTTATTAAATAAAATAATAATATTATCAATATAATCTGTACAATTTATAAGACTATACAAATGAAAGAAAATACCATTTTATAAATGCAATAGACACAATTGATTTGGTTTTATTCCAAATTGAAAATAAAATTTGACAACTGTCAGATTTAACTAAAATGTCACGTTAGAATAAATGTCATAAATGTGTATTATCACGGACTTACCTTTTTTTCTATAATTTGTGACGCACTGAAAAATGTTCATGAAAAGGAGAATATCTTCAAAATTTGTAATTCACAGTGAGTGTACCTAGTAGTGCAGCGAGTAGTGAAGATGTTAGTGTCTGGTGACTCGGAAGACTGAGACCCCAGAAGCCCTGAGGAAGATATCAGAGATGAAAAAATCTATTTACCATGTTAATAAACAAAATTCGTTTTCTTTTTTTTTCTTTTTTTCCACTACAATAAGATTTCAATCTGGTTCAACACCTCGGAAGTTTCGGAAGAAAATTTAATTTATTTAATATTTTCTTCTCTTATTCCTTTTTTGTTAAACATACTATTTTTTTTTTATTTTTTTTGTTTAATTTTTTTGGTAATTTTTGATGTTTTCAATTTCCTAAATCCGTTGTCCGATTTAAGTGATTTTTTACCACGTTATAGCCTTATCCATTGACAATATAGATGTAATAATATTGTTGCTAGACAATTCGTACCGGGTGTACGAATCAAACTGTGATTTTTTCTCAAAGTTCGCATCACACTGTGGACTATTTTAGCATTTATAAAATACTGAAATTAAAACCCAACTATAGCCTCAGGTTTTCTTAACATTTTTTATTTCGATTGATTCGCTTATGTTGAATAATAAAAAAGTTAGGTACTTTAACAACTGGCCATCTTCGTCATCAGTACAGGGTGTTTCTAAATAAGTGCGACAAACTTTAAGTGGTAATTTTACATGAGAAAATAATGACAATTTGTTTTATGATCATATGTCCGCAAACGCTTCGTTTCCGAGATACGGGATGTTCAATTTCTTTTTTACAAACTGTCGATTTATTTATTGCTTTAAAACCAGTTGCGATATGCAGATCAAATTCGGTGAGTCTTAAAACGTAGTTATTGCACATGTTTTGACATACAATTAAGAATTTTATATTCACCATTGGCGTGCGTACGGGTAATAATATCGGTCATAATACACTTTTGCGCGTCACTGGTGAATATTATATTCTTAATTGTATGTCAACCCACCAAATTTTATTTGCACATCTCAACTGGTTTTAAATAAATAAGTAAATCATCAGTTTGTAAAAAAAAATTGAACATCCCGTATCTCGGAAACGAAGCGTTTGCGGACATATGATTATAAAGCAAATTGTCATTATTTTCTCATGTACAATAACCGCTTTAAGTTTTGTGCAAATATTTTAGAAACACCCTGTACTGATGACGAACATGGCCAGTTGTTAAAGTACCTAACTTTTTTATTATCCAACATAAGCGAATGAATCGAAAGACAAAATGTTAAGACAACCTGAGGCTATAGTTGGTTTTTAATTTCAGTATTTTATAAATGCCAGAATAGTCCACAGGGTGATGCGAACTTTGAGAAAAAAACACAGTTTGATTCGTACACCCGGTATACAATGATAGTTTGACTGTCTTGCAACAATATTATTACAGAGATATTGTCAATGAATAAGGCTATAACGTGGTAAAAAATCACTTAAATCGGACAATAAGTTTAGGAAATTCGAAACATCAAAAATGACCTAATTTTTAGTAGATCGATTTTTTTTTTGCACTGCAGTGTAGTTTACAAATATAGTATTAGTTTACAAAAACTAATTAGGTACAATAACATTTTAATATTCGATAAAAAAGATACCAAACAATCAAATATTTTCTTTCCATTCAGTGACACTATAAAGAGAATATTACAGGGCGTGTGATGTTCTGAATTCTTTTAATTAGGCTGTTGGTTGGGTGTTTACGCTTCTTGCATTCAAAAAATATATGGTTCAAGTCACTTTTAACCTCACCTTCTTGACAAATATTCGAATCCTAGTTTATATTCGAATATTGCAGCTAGGTGAGAAATATTGTGATTTAGAAGTTATTGAACTTTAATATGATCGTATATTGTTGTATTTATATGAGCACGTTGAACACTAAAAAGGGTGATACACACGTGAGTAAGTACGCGAACTTATGGCTCGACGATCTTTTTCGCGCGTGTATCACTGCAAGTACGCGTACTTCAAGTCCGCCGAGTAAGTACGCAGTCGATCCAACAAGTTTGAAATCTTACTCGTAACCCGTACGTGTATCACTGCCACGAGCCGCGAGCCTCGAGCCATCATGTTATTGCATTTAAAGTTACACTTATATTTTCACTAATTAAGCAAATTGCCTATAAATAATTCAATCGTTTATTGTTGAAAGAAGACAAGTTGCATTTTATTTTCAGAAACCCGTAAAATACTATTTTAAGCTATACTAAATTATTTTTGATTATTTGTTTTTCAGTAAACCTAATTATTTATAGGCTGTTTTATCCTCCTGATGAAAATATTACCCTCTTATCTATGATATTTTGTTTGTTACCCACACTTTTCGATTTCGTCTTTTTTTATTAGTATTAAAAATATATAACACGATAGGATACGATACGAAGTATATAATACGATAAAATTCCTAAATAGCACAAACCACCGACGTCGACCGCGATCTTTAAAACCGCGTACTTTAAGTCTGCCGTGTATCACCGACGGCGAGCCGAGTAAGTCCGCGATCTTTAAACCCGCGTACTTAAAGTTTGCGTGTGTATCACGCGCTTAAGGTGCGTCCAGACATGCCCCGACTGCCGTATCAAACCTCGTCGCCATCAGGGTGCAACATCGAAGAGTTCCACCAGTTGTCGGTAAATCCGTCCGTATCAAAGGAAATGGCCGTCGAAAAGTTGAGGACGAGCATCGCCGTGAATTTATGTCTGGACTAGTTTCCGAACCTTTCGACGTTCCAGGCATTCTTATTTTGAAATTGAGTGCGTCAAGATGGAATGGACCGATGAGAATTGTTTACTACTAATTGAAAATTATAGTGGAATAATATTATAGTAGAAAATAATAATTAAAAATAATAATTCCAGATATTATAACAAAATAAAAAAAACGTGGCTGGGAACAGATTGATGCGAAAATGAAAACAACTTCGGATGAATATTAAAAAAAAAATGACCAGTCTTCTATCTGGTTTTAGGAGGGAGAAGGATAAATAAAAAAATTACAGGCACAGGAACAGTGGATGATGAATTTTTCAAAGACGTAACTTTTTTTAGTATTATTTATTTGGTATTTAAAGTTATTTATTTTATTTCTAATGCAATTAGAAATAAAATGTAGTTCTCTATTAGGGCAGTAAGTGAGGTTATTTGGCTCCGAATTCCATCCTATTGCATGGACTTAAATGAAATTTTGGGAAGAGCCTCTAATTATCTCCTTATTCAAAGTCTACCCTATGCTGATGTGCGCTTTTATATTGGTGGTGGTTCCCACCCCTTCTCGAATTTTTTTTTGTTAAAATAACCACGGAAGTGGCTAGAGAGCCTAATTATAAGCAAAAACTGTTCCAAATTTTTTTTTGAAAACTCAATACTTTTTCAGTTATTCGTGGTTGAAAACTGGACGTTTTCATTGAAAAAAGACACCTTTTCGGACGGTTTCTTGCGAATACCTTAAAAACTACGAATCTAACTAAAAAACTATATAAAACATTTTTGTAGCTTATAAAAAAAAAGAGATTCGGTCCTTCATGAATCTTCTAGTTATAATACAAAAAGAGATATGGTAGGTGAAAAAAGTTTGTTTTTTGGTGCACGCTCAAATCGGTGTATTCAACTTGAAATAACAGAGAAACGGTCTATTTTAGGTGTGTAGTGCTATTAATACTGTCTGTAGTGCTTGAAAAGTCCTTTAAAATGAGCAATATTAAATGTCGATTACGTTTAAAATAAGCGAGATATTCTGCAAAAAAATTGATGACTAATTTATTTTAAGAAAAAATAAGAAGTATATTAACCCCTCATCCACCACAACTTAAATGCATCGTTTTCCTTCTATATAACTTTTTATTATAGTGTTACTTCTATGTTAAAAAAGTTGGACGTTTTTAAAATGAACGATTTTTGAAAAAAATAGGATCAAATTATAAAGCGCATTTTTAAATTTTCTTAAAAATCTTCCTTTTTCTCCATGTAACTCGAAAATGATCAGAGATGCGAAAAAGAGATACCCTATAAAAATGTAGCGATTTTTTAGATAAAATTTTTGTTTTTTTTTCATTACTGTATCTCTTACCATCTCTAGCCAAGTTACATGCAGAAAAAGGAAGATTTTTAAGAAAATTTAAAACCATTCATTTTAAACCCGTCCAACTTTTTAAAAATAGAAATAACACTATAATAAGTATAAACTAAATAAAAACTAAACTAAAGTATAAACTAAACTATAATAAAAAGTATTGTAGAAGGAAAACGATTCATTTAAATTGTGGTGGATGAGGGGTTAATGTACTTCTCATTTTTTCTTAAAATACATTAGGCATCAATTTTTTTTGCAGCATATCTCGCATATTTTAAATGTAATCGACATTTAATATTGCTAATTTTAAAGGACTTTTCAAGCACTATAAAAAATATTGGTAGCACTATAAACTTGAAATCGACCGTTTCTCTGTTATTTCAAGTTGAATACACCGACTTGAGGATGCACCAAAAGAAAATCAAACTCTTTTCACCTACCATCTCTTTTTATCTTATAACTAGAAGATTTGTGAAGGAACGAATCTGTTTGTTTTTTTTTATAAGCTACAAAACTGTTTTATATAGTTTTTTTTAGTTAATGCATAGTTTTTAAGGTATTCGCAAAAACCGTTCGAAAATTTACGTTTCAATGAAAATGGCCAATTTTCAACCACGAATAACTCAAAAAGTATTGAGTTTTCAAAAAAAAAATTATAGAACAGTTTTGGCTTAGAATTAGGTTCTCTAACCATTTCCGTGGTTATCTTGACCAAAAAATTTTCCACCCCCGAGAAGAGGTGGGAACCACCCCCAAGATAAAAGCGCAGATCGGCATAGGGTAGACTTTGAATTAGGAGATAAGTAGAGGCTAAAATCCATGCAGTAGGATAGAATTCGGAGGTAATATCATGTTCTTGCTCTCATTGACTGGCGTATATTTTATACTATTCAAAATAGACCAATGCAGAAGCCCTTGAAAATAATAAAACGTGGAAACAAATCAAAGTAGAATGAAACCAATCGGAAAGGAAGCAAATATAACAAAAATTAAAGGTAAAACAAATTACAGGAGATCTAAGGCACAGAAAAGAGGGGTGGGTTTTTAAGGTTAAAAACGGTTTATGTTATTTTCCTGCAAAACTTGTGTTTGCTACCATCAATTTTCACAACTGTGTTTCCTTTTATGAACTGAATAATGCATTAAGTATAATATGTATAAGCTGATGGAGCAACGTCCATCTTGCAGATATGGTTTTAAGGTACTACTAATTACTTACGGAACGAGGTGCAGTTCGTTGCTTATTTCAAAACCAGTGCAACAACGTCGCGATCTTCTGTTAATTCATAGGCGTAACCAGGATAATCCTAAGGGGGGTTACAACTACTGGAAAGGGGGGTTACGACTACTGGAAGGTCTCCAAGGAGTATGGTGTTAAGCGTATAGAGCTCAAAGTACATCCCAATGGGAGGGTTATAACCCCCAAAACTCCCCTGGTTACGCCTATGTGTTAATTGCTTCGATATTCGCGACGAGGTTCGATACAGCATTCGGAGCATATCTGGACCCACCTTTAGAGGTGTTTTCTATTGACAGGCGCCATTTATTAAAAAAAGTGATTTAAAACCTTCTAACAAATATTTATTAAATTTATTCAAAAATATCCGGTAATAAAAATAAGACTTCGCTATATTTATTACCACACCAAATTCAGGCAACAGAAGTATGGCCTTTGTTTTCCTATAATCCTTATTACTATTTTGGATCGTAAAATCGATCCTGGAAAAGTGGCGGATGTTTGCTCAATAAGACTTTTAATGCCGTATTAATAAATACTGTTAAACTTTATTATGAAATAAAGTCATTATAGCATCAATATTTGTACTACTTAATACCATTTATCAATTATATCTTTCTATTGATAATTACGTTTAACAACCGACTCAAAGGAGAGTTGTAGTTATAAAATTAAACGCTTAAACTCTTAAACGTACAAAGTAGGTCATTACTATTCTCGGTTGTTGTAAAATCTGTAGGTCAGCAAAGAATTAGAAGTTGGTCAGAATTGTACAGTGCACTTATAGCAAATCCGGACTATTTTTTTACCTTGGAGATTTCTGGGTAAAATTTGATTTAAATTCGCGATTTTAAGATGTTCCTTAGAAGAATGTATGGCGCAGGGTGCACACTATGACATTCGATATTTTAAATTAAAAGAATATTTTTGGATGAGTAAACAATAACAAAACACCATTATAATTCTAACTTAACTAATCTTTTTGATAGATGTGGTCCCAGGGCCCAATATTAACTAACGCAGTTTTTGCCTAAAGTAAAGTATAAAAATACCTTTGAATTATCTAAATTAGTACTATAATAACTTTTTACAAAAAAATAGCCCAAAAAACTGTTTTCTGTTTCTGTTTTCTTGGATTGTGCCTTCGTGTGCGTCCAGATATGCTCTGAAATCTGAATGCCGTATCTAATCTCGTCGCGAACTTAAGCGCTCGTTCATATGCAGGCAGTTGACGTCGCGGTTAACCGACGTTTGTACCGTACACATGACAGCGTTTGACTGGCGGTCCCATTCCTCCCCTAATAACTTACAACTACCGCGGTTTGACGACATTAAGCGGTTGCATGTGTACGATACTTTGCGGTTGTATTTGTCCCTTGGTAACTTGAACCGCGCCTTTTGTTTTTTTCAGGTAAAACGGGACGTAGCCGCCTGCATATGTACAAATGCCGTTACTTAACTTTTGTAAAAAATACACGAAACAAGAAACAAGCACAACTATCATGTCTTCCTCCAACATCGGCATCTGCTATTAAACACCAATTGTAACGAGTATAGAATTAAGTTCAAACATGACTAGGCAATCAACTGAATCCAAAAGACTGGGGTTGGAAATTGATAGATAATACTGTAGAACCAATTAAAACTTTACTCCCACCTGCTCCAGAAAAACTCCTCAACACTATTTTTTGCAATTGCAAGAAAGGTTGTAGTACCAAATGTGGCTGCAAAAAAGGCGGGTTGCTGTGTTCTCCAGCGTGTAAGGATTGCCAAGCTCAGTCTTGCTCAAATGTCCAGTTGAGTACAATAGAGGAAGATTCCTGTGATTTTAATGAAGAAGCCAATGACTCAGCCATATTTGAACAAGTTATGAACATTCAGCAAGAGAAAGAGGAAGAATAAAAAATCGAAGAAGATTTAACTGTTAAAGTAGACTTTCAAGAGTACGAATCTAATTAAAATATCTAAAGAAATCAAAACAATAGTTAACCCAAAAATCAATAGCAGTACCTATCAATAATCAATATCAATAATAAGGTAATATCTAGAACTTGATTGTGGAGTTGACAGTTAGTGGAGTAGGCCTACAGGGAAAACCGCGGTAAAAAAAACGCGCCGAGTACACTACCTCACAGGTGGCGTAGAAATGTGTGCATATAATGTATAAAGATATCACGAAGGGCCATTTTTGTAGAGAATTTTAAGGTCTACAATTTTGGTTTAAGGTTTTTTTTTAATTAAACCTACCGTTTTCGAGAAAAATCAAGAACATATACTTAAGCTGCAAAACAGTTTTTTTTTAGTTTTCCAAAAGTTGAAAAATGTGTACTTAGGTGGTTTCTGAAATAAACGATTCAATTGTCTGAGTTGAATTCGTCATGTTAAATTATTTAACTCTTGTGTTAAATTTGTGTGCCTTTCTACAGTATGGAGAAACATAATTTTTTATCCTTTCAGCCTGCCTGAAGGACATCCGCTGGATTTTCTAAGATCACACAAGTTGTGAGCAGTAGTGAAATCACATCTCACTTCATTACACACACAAACAACAATCGTTGTAAAAATCGATAATCTCTTCTAGTAATTATTGTAATTAACAACGTGCTATTATTTAAAATGGTTTAGAGAAACAATCAACAGAGAATTAACTGACTTAATTATAAAATTCTAGTATAGAGAGTGTACTTATTCACTTAAAGGAGGAGTTGCAGTAATATTTCTCGTTAATAAATAATAATAGAAGCGTAGAAATGCTTCTTTATTTAATTGTTTAACGCAGTTTTCATTCAATGGGTTTTGAAATGTAGACCACATCGAACATTAGCTTCAATTAATGAAAGAAATGTCATTGATCATTTTCACACTGAAATATTATTTAGTTAAAATTGTAAACAAGTGATTGGACTTTGTAAGTCCTAGGTTTTCACCCAAAGTAATCGAAAGTAGAACCCGAAGTCGATATTTAAACTCTTCGTGTAAGTTTGCGTTGATTGATTAACGATTTTGAGTCATTTTTACTAAACTTTCGGTCATAATTTACTAAACTTTCATTGTTTAAACGAAAATTACTTCAAAACCGGAACTTAAGATTCAAGCTCGACTTTTCAATACGCTTGGATTGATATGTGTCACATGTACTAGTTCTGCGACTATAATATGTCACTTCTGCTTAAAACTTTTTAACCGGAAATGATAATATAACAATCAACTGTATACATTTGTTCTCATCTTGCTAAGGCACGTCAAATGATATATCGCTTATATTATTTCGGATTTTAAACAATACTTCCGGTTGCATTTCTAAAACCGGAAGTCCTGGGTCAAATTTCTTACCTTGGGTTATAAGCTTTCATTCAACACATTTGTCATTCTACCAGGTATAATGACGGATGAGTTGTGTTTACGGACGGACAGATGGAAGTAAAAAACTCAACGTTTTCACATTTTTTAGAAATTGAATTTCTTTACAAACGGTGTATTCATGATGCTAGCTAGCACTTCTTTTGAATGTATTTTATGAAGAATTTTTGCGAAGTTATCATTAGAACTTATTCTCCTGCATACTTCGTTTTCGGTAATTTTTCATTGGAGGGTAAACTCAGTGTAAAATGGTTCGATAGTCCTATAACAGGGTTACTACAGCAGGATTCTACAATTTCTGGAACAGTCTTGTTAAGAAACTCTCTCGTTCTTTCAAGATGCCTGATAACTTTCACCAGGACATCGAGTTCTCGTCCTTTTTCGGCTCATTGTGATCGCCGAATGCTACGAAGTACCAAAGACTTTGGATTTTTTTTGAAATCATTCAGACAGTGTGTAAAAACAAAATGGAATAAATTCATTATTTCCTGAATGAGCGATTTTGGAAATATATCCCCGAACAGGTCGATTTTTATTTTTAAATTATAAATTATGATTTACTGACATATACATCATACTAGTGACGTTATGCATCTGTGTGAGATGACATGATTAATGATTTTTTAAATCAGAATAGGCGTCGTGTTCTAGCTCATTTGAAAGGTTATTCAATTCTCTAGTCAGTCATATAAACATTAACATAATTAAATATCATAACACAATGTAAATATTTAATGTGTGGTGTCTTCTTAATAGTTTTTTTAATAAATCATTGTATTCTGAACAAAAAGAAAATATAACTTTTGGTATATTTTGGTAGATATACATTACATATTGAATGATATTTACCTTACAATATTTATCTGGAACTGTTTTTACTATAAAATTAAAATAAACTAATCATAATAATAAAGATTTACTTCCATAATGGGTAAGTTATCATACTGCCCTTTAGAAACACCCTCTTCGGTCATTTTAAAAAAAGTTGTCTTAACAAAAACGCTCAAATATTATGAAATATATGTATAGTTCACACCAACTATCTAAATATTTATAAAACTGAGATACACCATAAAATGAGTACCAGTAAACGATTATCAAACGTAATGAATTAATGGTGAGGACCTTAAACATTATACTCATTATACTATTTATATTCAAGATGGCGCCGAACGATGCGCACGTGAAATTACTCCTCTCTGTAAATGATGAGAATTTTAAGGAAAAAGCATTCAAATGTTGCCAGAAAACTACTAACGTTATAGTGTGCATAAAATGTGGAAGTATTTTTCATTTATCTTGTTCATCAAGAAAAAAGCAGAAATGTATAAAGTTATGTGATACTAGAATTGTATGTGAGACATGTGAACAATCTGAAAATCCCAAAGGAAACTCAGTAAGTCATACTCAAGAGGTAAATGCACATATCCTACAGTTGGAAATTGATTTTCTAAAAACAATTTTAAGTGAAAAAGAGGAAAAATATAAAATTTTATTTGATAATAATCAATTGTTAAAAAGAACTAACGAGCTCCTTGAAGAAAAAGTAAAACAAAAAACTAAAGAACCTGAATTCAAGGTAATTAACGTTGACAAAAGAAAAAACTGGACTTCCCCTGGTAAAGATGATAAACAACTACAAAATGTTAATGACCTTACTAATAGTAAACAAACTGAATTAGTAGTGACTAAAATTCCTGCAGACGGAACGCTAGCGCGATCCTCAACATCGACAAACTTTGGAAATGAAGTGCCAAATGAAAAAAAATACATTACATCAAGACAAATGAGTGCCGCAATGCAAGAAGCCAAAACTCAAACTGTTTTACATAATCTGTTGAACACTGAAAATAATGCTCCGGTTCTTTCAGAGTCTTCAAGCAACGGTGCGTGGACACAGGTAGCTCATAGAAAAAAGAGGAAGTTCTTAGTTGGAAGTACCGAGTCACCTTGCAACATTGAGGCTGTTCCACAAATGATCAACCTACATGTGACTCGCCTAAAGCCTGACACAAAACCGGAGCAATTAGAAAAGTTCCTGGAAAATCATTTAGATGGCGTAAAATGCGAAATCCATCAGTCCAAAAAACCTGACATATATGCATCCATGAAAGTGACCATTAGACGAGACTTAATTAAGAATGCATGGAAGCGAGAAATCTGGCCCAGCGGAGCATTAGTCTCGTTTTTCAGGATGAGGAGGACGCTGTCGCATTAGGTGGGTCCTCAAGCAATACAACTATTTCACGTATAGTAAATGACTTTAAATTGAAGTTAATCTCGGTTAATGTACAATGTTTAACAAACAAACTTTTAAATCTTGAGCTTTTTTCTAATGCTGAAAAACCTGACATTCTATGTATTCAGGAGCACTGGTGTAATGAGGATAATATTAATCTTATTTATATCCCAGGGTACACTTTAGTAACCCACTTTACTAGAAAAAATAAAATACATGGTGGAACTCTTATTTTATCTAAATCTGGGACAGACAAGTATGCAGTCTCAGTCGTTGATTGCCGTAAATTCTCTGAGGAAGAAAGCTTTGAATGTTGTGCTGTGACTATTTTAATCAGTAACTGTAAATTTCTAGTCATTAATGTGTACAGAACGCCTAACAGCAATCTAGATTCTTTTATAAATAATTTTTTTAATATTTTAGGTCATTTTCACAACCGTGTTGATAAAATTTATCTCTGTGGAGACTTTAATATCAACTACTTAATTCAGAGCAATGAAAAACTTCGATTAGATGATCTTTTTCAATCGTTTGGTTTGTCTCTTAATATCCCAAATATACCAACACGTATTTTCATGAATAACAATAAAGTAACAAAAACAAAAATTGACTACATTGCTACTAATATTATCACTATGAATCATACTTGTCAAGTCAATCAACCCAATATGGGTGACCATCTTGCCATTATTTTTGACATTGTTGTAGGTCGTAATCAGGATAGGATGGAATCTAATATAAAACAGCAGTGTTTTAGGTGTTTAAATGATAATAATTTAGACATCCTAAAACAAGACTTAATGAGGATTGGTTTTTGCGAGGTATACAATGAAAGTAATATTAATAACGCTTTTATCGAATTTATGGATACTTTAAACTTTGCTATTACTTCAAACTGTCCCCTTAAAAGTAAAATAGGTAAGGACGTGCATAAAAGTAAAGGTTGGGTTGATCATGACATATATGCTAGGAGTAAACAATTAAAAAACCTATTTAATGAAGCTAAAAACTCTAATAATAGTAACATCTGGAATGAGTATAAAGCTACCAAGAAGGAATACAATAATCTTATTGCTGAAAAGAAAAGGGAATTCAATTATCTTCAAATTGTAAGTAGTAATAATAAACAAAAAACTATGTGGAGTATAGTAAATAAAACTATAGGGAGAAAGCAAAGTACTAATAAAATTAAACTCAAAATTGAAGACAAACTAATATCAGATGATAAAAATTTAGCTCAGTATTTTGCATGCCATTTCAATGACAAAAATAATGCACTAAAAAATAGGCTTGACAATAACCCTCAAAACTGTACTTTATCACATAGGTGGACTATAGACAGTTTTGTTTATTTTCCAGTAACATCTGATGAAGTTCTTGATATTATTTGTGGTCTTAAAAATAAACATTCTTTTGGAAATGATGAATTGAACACAAGAATGATCAAACACATCAAGGATGTTATATCAGAACCGCTGGCATATTTAATTAACCTAGTATACAACACAGGTGAATTTCCTGAAAACCTAAAATTAAGTAAAATTGTTCCAGTATATAAAAAATCCGATCACACTTGTATTGATAATTATAGACCTATTTCTTTGTTAAATGTAATTTCAAAAATTTTTGAACGAGCTTACTACACTAGGATCATACAGTTTTTGGACAAAAATAATGCACTGTGTTCAGAACAGCATGGCTTTCGATCCGGAAGATCAACAGAGGGGGCTACTGAAGTATTTATGGAATCTGTCTATAGGCATCTTGATGATGGTCTTCTTGTAGTGGGTATCTTCTTTGATCTTTCCAGAGCATTCGACAGTCTTAAATTTGAATTTGTCCTTAACAAATTGTATGTCCACGGAATAAGAGGTAACATGTTAAATTTATTGAACTCATATCTTCTGGAGAGGAAATTCTATGTTGAATTAAACAAGGAAAGGTCAGACATCTTCAGTGTAGATGTAGGAGTGCCGCAGGGATCTGTGTTGGGACCACTGCTATTTCTTATTTTTGTCAATGACCTACCCGATCATATTACTCATGACCACATTGTAATGTACGCAGATGACTCATCTGTGATTGTATCAGCACATACATACGTAGAGCTTCAAAATAGAGTGTCAAGGGTTATCAGATTATTCCAAACATGGTGTACACAAAACTTGCTACAACTGAATATTGATAAAACATCGTATATACATTTTAGATGCAAACGAAATATGCCAGTTGTGTCTATTCCTGAAATTGTAAATATTCCAAACATAAAATTTTTAGGTGTATTCTTGGACCAGTTTATGAGTTGGGATGTTCACGTTGAATATGTTAATAAGAAACTAAATTGTTCATTCTATGCTTTAGTACAGTTGAAGAGAACACTCAGTATTAAAACTCTCATTAATGTATATTATTCTTTGGTTTATTGTCACCTTACTTATAATGTTACGTTATGGGGTAATTCCACAAAATCAGACACAGTGTTTATTAAACAGAAGAGAATTATTAGACTTATCTTCAATATTCCTTTTGGGCATACTTGTAAGCAAGTTTTCATTAATAACAATATCTTACCGTTGCCTTCCATATATATCTTGAAATCCATATTGTATATTAAGCATAATTTACATTCATTCAAGAGAAATTCTGATTTACATGCATACTCAACTAGGAATGCCAATCAGTTTGTTACTGTTGGTCACAAACTATCCAAATTTGAGAAGTCCACAGATTATGTGGGGGTCAGGCTATATAATCATCTTCCAAATGAAGTTAGATCTTTGCATCCGGTGAAATTCAAAAGAGTTGTGAAAAGTATACTATGTAAACATGCATTCTACAGTGTAGAAGAATACTTAGCAACTAGATTGCTGTTATGAGTTCTGTCTAATATTAATAATTTTCATATTTATCAATGTACATTATGTTAAACCTAAAATTTAAGTGTATGTATAGGTATTTGATTATGTGTCTGTGACTATATTGTGTTGTATATCTGACGTGTATATCCATCTTTATGATGGCAGCTGTAAAGCTATACCAATAAAGTATTCTATTCTATTCTATTCTATAATGCTAGGATGTCACGACCAATGAGAGCACGTTTTGGGATTTGAATTTTCTCTCGATTTTAAACGGTTTAAAGGTCAAACGAAAGACAAAAACAACTTTTTGTTTCTTTTATATATATTTTAAATTTTGTTCTGTTGTGATTTATAGCATTTTTTTAAATTAAAATTTAATGAAAGTTTCCTATTGCGGCTAACTTTGTAACGAGTACAAAAATCATTAACGTTTTCGAGTCACTAATATTATCGTTTCACCTTGTACGCTAAATCCATTTCAGAAATTTTACCGTGTATTGCATAGAGTTAGGTCATCTGTGATTCTTTTTCGTTTCTCATATTAGATCGATCTTGTGTTTCTCGTGAATAGATAATTTTTTTAAAATAAAATAAAAATTCCATTTTTATTCAGTTGCAATGCGAAGGCGAAACAATCTTATTTTTCAATTAGAATACGGAGCGCAGTCCAGCCCTCTAAATCGACGATTTTCGACTCTTTTGGAGTCTCATCGGACAGAACGTAGGCCTGCTACTCCATACTCCAATTGACCAACACCGAGAGTTTATCCCCCACACCGCAACTGACGTGAATGGACTAGGTGACTAGCGTCATCTGGCAATTGAAAGATGAAGTAGTTTTCAATCCTAATAGCAATATTCATAATATTTAAAAATATTAAAATATTACTAAAAGATTTTTAAATTGAAAACTTATTGGTTCTTTTTCTTGGTAACACCACCAAGGCTTCTAAAATTTGCCAGCCAGATGGATGCTGAAGCGAAGAAGATAAGAGGGAGTTCAAAAACTTACAATTCACGACCCCGTCTGTTCAGCTGGTAAATTTCAACAGAACATGGACCTAGTTACTCAAAGAAGTAAAGTAACGACCAATATAAAAATAAAATAAAAATTCCATTTTTATTCAGTTGCAATGCGAAGGCAAAACAATCTTATTTTTCAATTAGAATACGGAGCGCAGTCCAGCCCTCTGAATCGACGATTTTCGACTCTTGTTGAAGTCTCATCGGAGAGAATGTAGGCCTGCTACTCCATACTCCAATTGACCAACACCGAGAGTTTATCCCCACACCGGAACAAACACCGCAGCAAATCTTTTAGTAATATTTAATATTTTTAAATATTATTAATATTGCTATTAAGATAAATTTTTATTTCTCCACGTGTTTACGTTGTTTCAAACCGCCAAAGTGATATTTAGCTATAAATCTTTCACTAATGTGTTTTTGGCGACTGTGAAACTGGAAAATATTTATCTTATGAAGATTAAGTGGTTCAGAGTTTTATCCAACAAATCCAATTCTCTTTTTTCTGAGTCAGCATTATGATGGGAAAAAAATTGCACGAACTACTAAAATCTGTTTTGTTTATTCTGTCGATTGATTGGATGAGCTGTTTTTGGTTTACCTCAGAGGGTTTAAGCCAGAGCGTATTTTGTATTCTCCTTTTGGTTAAGATTTTGATTAAGTGACTGCCTTAAGTCTGTAATTGGTTGTGAGGATTATTGATGGGGAAATGAAATGATTTTGGAAGGGGCGTTTGGTTTCTGAGGATTGAGTTTGAGAGATCGAAAAAGTCAGTCACGTTAGAGACGTCAAGCAGTCACTTTTGAGTTGTAGAGAAGTTTAGTTGAAGCCAACAAGTAGTTACGTTGGAGCCAACAAGAAGTTACGTTAAAGCTGTAAAGAAGTCAAGTTTGAGTTAGCCTCGGAGGTCTGCAGAGTTGTAGTACCTGAAAGGTTGAATTTCCATTTTAAGTTTGTGTAAGGTGAAGTTATTGTGCAATTTTATTGCAGAAGTTACGTTAGAGCCGTCAATAAGTTACGTTTGAGCCGTCAAGTAGTTACGTTTGAGCTGTAGAGAAGTCGAGTTTGAGCCGCTGAAGATTAAGATGTAGTTTAATTTGAGTTTCTTCGGCCGGCTGGCTAATGCTTGTAGCTTAGCTCAGCCCAGCAATTTTGCTACTGTTAGGCGGATGTCGATATTATCATACCACTCTTGGTATAATTTTTCTTACATGCAGTCAGAATTTATCCAGGAATTTGTCAGAAGATAGTTAGAAGTTTTTTTGTGTTAGCAGTTTTTAACACCATAGTTAAAGCATCTAGTTGCTTTTATATTTTTTTCATCCCGTTTAATATACGAAAGTACTAATGAGTTCTTCAATATTTTTGTTCGAGCAGTGCCGATTTGTTTTAAGAA
The DNA here is from genome assembly GCF_917563875.1 of Diabrotica virgifera virgifera. Classification (NCBI taxonomy): domain Eukaryota; kingdom Metazoa; phylum Arthropoda; class Insecta; order Coleoptera; family Chrysomelidae; genus Diabrotica; species Diabrotica virgifera. Next base: position 114,292,726 of record NC_065451.1, on the reverse strand, counting down.
ATAAATGCTGAATGTTTCTATAAACTATGGAAACAACCGTTTATTGATGTACTGTTATTTATCTATTTATCTATTCCTTTGTAAAGTGACATTTAGGGAAGTGAACTTTGCCTTGGACTTAAAACCAACCAAGGTACAGGACTAGTACAAGGTATTTTTTTTTGTAAACTTTTTATTTTCTTTTTGGTAAACATGATCTCTTTATGTAAAATCGCAAGAGATCACAGATTTTTTTAATGTTATTTTATTTTGTTTCAATAAAAACGTTTGGTTCATTGCAAAATATTATTTATTATTGTCTTTTCCCTTTCTCTTGTTTCGTAAGAACAGCAAAGATTTAGCAGAGTAAGGACATAGATAAGGTGTCACCCCATAAGTATTTTATATATTTTGTATTGACTAGGTTTTTGTTTAACTTTTGATTTAGCTCTCTTTTCTTTTACGTTTCTATTTTTGTATATTTATGGTTCCCACAAGGAAACCAGTGGCGCCCAATATTTTATTTCTTTTTATTTGATATTCTTATTTGATTTTTCTATTTTTTTTTTATTTCTAAGCTAATAAGAGAATATTAATAACATCCCGTTAAGAACCACCCCCATATCTCTTCCGTTTACTGAGCAACCGAGGACATCTTCTTCAAACTGTGTAACACGTTCTATCTATCTATCTAATCAGCCCTAAACATCCATCCTTGGATATAGGCCTCTTCTTCCTTCTTCCATACCTCTCTATCTTGGGCAATTTGCATCCAATTTGACCCAGTGTGTTTCTTCAGGTCATCCGACCATCGCATCCGTGGCCTTCCCCTTTTTCGTTTGTGGTTCCACGGTCTCCAATGTATAATCATCTTAGTCTATCTTTCATCCTTCTGCCGTAGGGTGTGTCCGGCGAACTTCCATTTAAGCTTTGCTACTTGGGTAGAGACATCTTTCACTTTTGTTTTGTTACGGATCCATTCGTTTCTTTTCTTGTCTGATAGTTTAATGTTCAGCATTTGTCTTTCCATGGATTTTTCTGTCTTTGCTTTTTTTTTCCATATTTTCTTTTGTAAACGTCCATATCTGAGAGCCATATATTAGAACAGGGAGTGTACATTGATTGAATACTCTTGTTTTTAGGTATTGCGGGTATTTTCTGTTCTTTAGAATATAATACAGTTTTCCGAATGATGCCCAGGCCAATTTTATTCTTCTTTTTATTTCTTCGGTTTGATTTTCTTTATATAATCTAGTGATTTGTCCTAGATATATATATGTTACAGTTCAAGTTGATTCTCAGTTAGAGTTGACTCCAACTAGTTGGAGTCAACTCTAACTGAAACGAGCAGTAAAAGTTGATTTTAAAAATTTAAATCAACTTTTACTAGTTGGAGTTGACTCTTCCTGGATCGATTCAGTAAATGTTGATTATACGAGAATCTCAAGTGCATTTTTGATGAGTGTGCGTTTCTTTGTTTTGACCGTTTCAACTACTTATTAGTATAGTCTGTAACGTCGCCCCCGTTAGGTAAATTATTCTGATTCGATTTTTTGCACAAACTTACTCAAAGAAATATGTACATCCGTATAACAATCCTTATAACAAATACACAGGGTGTCACGCGGTACCGCGGTCGAAAAATTATTTAACCAATTTTTGTTAACCAAATTCACAAAAATAATTTTTTCCGCAAATCGCCAGGAAATTTTGACATTCCTGTCAAAATTTCTTGAAGAAAAAGTCAGGACTTCCTTACTGTAAGGAAATGTCATTTCCTTACTGTAAGGAAATGATATTTCCGTACAGTTGTTAGTGTTCTACATAAATGATAGAAAACACATTGCTTATAAGGAATTAATTTATATTTTGAAAACATCAAGTCATTGCTGAATACATTTTTAAGATCAATTTGTTATATTTACAGTAATTTGACAGTTAGTACAATTATTGAACATTGGAGGAACACTCTTAGAACTATGAGAAACATTTTGGACAACATGCAGGGTGGAAGGGTCATTTTGTTGAATATTTTGTACTGTGAAAATTTTATTTGCCACCTCAACCTTATTGTTAAGCGATTCTTCGATATATCCTTCAGCAACGTTTGATGACTTCCATCCGCCATGCCTCTTTAAACTAGTTATGTCGGCACCAGAGTCAACCAATATTGTTGCAGAAGACCGACGAAAGCAGTGACCAGTATATTCTGTCGGATTTACCAAGTTCAAATAAGTAGCAACTATTTTGGGCATTTTTCTAAATTGATGAATTCCTACCACTTGTCTACAACCCTTTCCGCTTTGATATTTAAAGAAAAATCGGTCACTGTTCATATTTTCTGGTCTTAACGAAACATACTTTCGATAAACTTTCAAGTAGATCTGATTAATTACAAATGATCTTGGTTTGTTGGTTTTCGAATCAGGTATGCTGATTAAAAGCTTAGATTCTAAGTCTTCTATATCGTGTACAGTCATTCGGACTAACTCATCCATTCTACAGGCCCCAGAAATACCAAATATTACAGCCACCTAAAAAATAAATAAAGCTATAATCTAAATAGAAATTAAAACCTTGTAAATTACCTTAATCATTAAATTTTCTTTATCTGGAGCTTCCTGGATAAATTTTTAAATTTCTTCCTTCGTTAAAATCTTAGATTTCTTTGCCCTATAACCTTGAGCTTGCCGTTTCAATAAAGAACGAAGTTTTGAGTATGTAGATATATCTACATTGTGTTTAAGTGCAAGGGTTGACTTCAGCATTGAATAATTGGCCCATAATGTTGAAGATTTCATCTTTAAACAAAGGTCTAGGAAGTATGCCATTACAACATTTTCTGAGAAAGAACTCGTATTTTTACTCATGCGATAATCCATAAAACGTCTGTATGCATTTTCGTACTTTTCTCTTGATTTCTTTGGCAATAATTCTAATGAAGCAGTATTCACTGCCTCAACCAGCTCTGGAGGAGTCCCAGGAATGGAAATTTCATCATCACTTATCATTTTACTTTCGAGAACACCAGCAATTAAATTTATAAGCGTCAAGTTTGACAATTCAACCTCAATACGTTTCCATAGTAACCCAAGTAATTTTATTAGGAATTTCAAAGCACCATTTATTTGGGAATAAAATTATCGCGTTGTTTTTAAATCAATCAATATCTGTCGAATTTTAAACGATTTGCGGAAAAATAGTATGTTTACCTCGTAGGAAAAGCCACATTCCTGGACTCTGTGTTGCTAAGTCTCGGCTTGCGCCTCGACTTAGCAATCTTCACAGTCGTCCAGGAATGTTAAGCTTTTCCTACCCGGTAAACAATGTACTATTATCTACTCTATCTCATATTATGTAATGTAAAGTAAAGGTTTTATTGTGTGAAAATTGTAAATATAGATAGCAGTACATGAAGATTTTAAAGTGTGTCTGAAGTAACAATGCATTTTAAATGGGTTTTACTTTTTCGTATTGTTTTTTAGCACACTTTCATAATTAAACATCCTTAACTTTCGCCTTCGGGAGGAAATCAGAGACGCCCTTGCAACGGCAACTGAAATGCTCACAAAACAGCGACCACGGAAGCAAAGATGGATGACAGAGGAAATATTGGATTTAATGGATGAAAGAAGAAAACGCAAACAGCACAAAGCAATGTACAAAGCATTAAATAGAACCATTAAACAAAAAATAAAAATTGCAAAAGAAAAATGGATAACAGAACAATGTGAAGAAATCGAAAACTTATATAAAAAACATGATGACTTCCACCTGTATAAGAAACTCAAGGAATTCACAGGGACGACATACTCACAAGGACCAAAGAATCTAATCAACTCAGAAGGCAAACTGATTTCAAGCCCTGAAGAACAAATAAACATGTGGGAAGACTATATAAAGGAACTCTTCTATGACATCAGAGAACCTCCTACATTAAATACCGAAAACGACGAAGGCCTTCCAATACTGAAGTCCGAATTGGAATATGCTCTACGTCAACTAAAAAACAACAAATCTGTAGGAAATGATGAAATACCAGCTGAGCTATTGAATTTAATCAACGAGGAAAACTTAGACCTTCTTCTTGGACTATTTAATAATGTTTACAATACTATGCTTGAAGGGGACTATCCCTAAAATATGGCTTGAATCAGTCTTCATACCACTGCCTAAAAAGAAGAACGTCAAATTATGCCAGGACTTCCGCCTTATATGTATGTCTATTAAATAACATTCTGAAGCTTTTCTTGCGTATCATACAGAACAGAATATATTACAAAAAATGTGATGAGGTCACCGGTCAAGAACAATTTGGCTTCAGGAAAGGTATGGGGACACGAGAAGCAATATTCTGTCTTCAAACTCTGGCACAAAAATACAAAGATCAGCAAGCAGACCTTTTTATCTGTTTCATAGATTTTGACAAAGCGTTCGATAGGGTGAAGCACAAGACCTTGATAGAAAGATTGAACGACATCGGAGTCGACAAAAGAGATTCTTAAATTATAGAGGCTATTTATTGGAATCAGACAGCAATCATAAAGACCAATGGTAATACGTCAAGGCCAATTGAAATACAACGAGGTGTTAGACAGGGTTGTGTGCTATCACCCATACTTTTAACGTCTACTCTGAGATAATATTTGCGATCTCTTTATTGCACCCTTCAGAAGGAATCAGGATAAACGGTAAGAGAATAAATAACATCCGCTATGCAGATGACACAGTATTAATGACTGATTCGGACCATAGTCTGCAGATACTGTTGGATAGGGTTACTGAGAGTTGTGAAAAAATGGAGATGAAGATCAATACTGCTAAAACCAAAGTTATAAGAATATCAAGGAACAAAAATTTAGGTACCTCTTCCAATAAATATGTGAAACACCAACAGCTTGAATACGTAAGCCAGTACAAATATCTTGGTTGCTGGTTCAACAATCAACTTGATTATAAACAAGAAGTCAAGAGCGAGAATAGAGGTAGCCCGACAGGGGTTTATCAAAATGAAAAGCTTATTTTGTAACAGTAGCATTAATATCAGCCTTAGATGTCGTTTTCTGCATTGCTATGTGTGGTCAATACTTTTGTATGGAACGGAGGCCTGGACACAACACAACACTGATGAACAAGTTGGACGCCTTTGAACTCTGGCTTTATAGAAGAGACTTGAAAATACCTTGGACAACCCACACCACCAACGAATATGTTCTGAGGAGAATAGATACAGATAGGGAACTGCTAAAAATCATTAAAGTCAGAAAAGTTAGCTACCTGGGACACATCATGAGAAACGAAAAGTACCACCTCACGCAACTGATCATCCAGGGTAAGATTTAAGGAAAACGGGGTCCCGGTAGGCGCCAGATTTCATGGCTTAGAAATATCAGAGACTGGACCTGCCTTGATTCAACATCTTTGTTTAGAGCCGCATTGGACAGAGACAGATTTGCCAGTGTAGTCGCTAACCTCCACTAAAGGAGAAAGCACCACAAGAAGAAGAACTTTCGCCTTGTCATGATGATATGTGAGCAATAAATTACAAAAAAAGTTTTGACAGTTTTGTGGTTTGACAGAAGTTTGAATTTTTAAATGTCAAAATGGTCCAATGGTGCATCTCACTCGCACTCACATTGATAGCTGCGTCAATACGCTCCTAGCGCTCATTGTTAATAATTAAAAATAACCGCTTAGTAATAAAATAATAACAAAAATTTCTTCAGTATCTTGTAGGGGGGTCGTTAAAAATTTATTTGGTGACTTTCGGACTTTCATAATAATAATTTTTAACTGAGTTATTAAGCCTTGAAAATGGTCATTTTCGTATTTTGCAAATTTTAAATCGCGTATAACTCGAGAACAATAAATTTTACAGAAAAATCACAAAAGACCTCTTTTGCCCCGAATGACCCAAATAATGTAAAGAAGATTGTCCTAAATGAATTTTTTTTGTGAGTTTGTTTAAAAAAAAATTTTAAACCATTTTTCGACCACAGTACCATCTGACACCCTGTGGATTCGTTATAAGGACCTCTTTTTGAGTAAGTTTGTGCAAAAAAATCGAACTGGAATAATTTACCTAACGGGGGCGACGATACATACTAGACTAATTTGAACATATTCAGTAACATTTAATTTCTAGAATCGGCTGTTTGTGTGAATCAGAATCAACTTTTACTAAATGGCATTGGGAAGAGTATACTTTTCCTAGTTGGAGTCTACTTTTACTAGTAAATGTTGAATATAAATCTTCATTTTATATTTATAATCAACTTTTACTGAAATGAGCCGTTAGAGTTGACTCCAACTAGTTGGAGTCAACTCCAACTGAATAATCAACTTGAACTGTAACATATATACTCATTTACTTATTCTATTCTTGTTTGTGCCACTGTAATTATTAATTCTTCTTGTTGATTGGTCATGGTTTTTGTTTTACTGTAATTCATCTTCAGTCCTACCTTTGTCGATTCTCTATCTAGTTCTTCCATCATTCTTTGTAATTCTTACGTTACATCCCCTTATATGAAATATCAACATGTCAAATTTCTATTTTCCATTATTCCTACAGGGTGAATTTCGTCGTAATATTTTTGTCGCGGCAACGTGTTAATAGTGTTATAACTTTAAAATTTTCTGAAGGAACAAATAAGTTTTACTTAATAATGCCATATTAAAAGTAGTTCAGATTACCTAAGCAAATTCTTTAAGAGATAAAACACAACACGGAACGCGAGAGCAACAATTTCATTGTTAAGCATGTAACCATTGCGTGTTGATAACCACAACCACACAACTATTGGATTTTCTCACATATGTTGGTACTGATAGGAAAATGATAATGAAGCAAACAGTGCAGAAAATACAAATATTGTCACTATGTTTATCGACACTTACCCGTTACCCTAGTATTTACCTCACTGTCCCACATCGCGTGACACTTATTTGTACGTTTTTATCTTAAGTGTGTTGAACATAAAGGTACCTAATACGTGCGTGATCATTTTTTAGGACATGTGTGCATAATTGTTGGTGAGATTATCGCACTTTGTGAAAAAATGGTCATAGTCGATAACTAGGTTAAAAAAATTCACTTACAATAATTAATTTACTTTATTTAATCAGTAGACCCATTAATACCTTTCGGTCTCGGGCCATTCATAATACAATTCATTATTACATTTGCAATATTTTACAGTGTTTAATTATTTCATTTATTTCATTCATCAGACTTATTCGGTCCTCTTCTGAGGTTGCGTCTAGCTCTTAATGAACTTTCTCCATTCTTTCCTATTGGTTGTCATTTGTGTTGCTTCTTGCCAAGTTTTACCCTTTAGCATCTGCGAGATGTCACTATTCCATTACTTAATGGGTTGTCCTCTTCTATTCTTCCCTGTTGCTTTTGCTTTCCACACTCTTTTCACTTGTCTGTTATTGTCCATCCGGGTTATATGTCCGAACCATGCCAATTTTTCTCCTTAATTGAGTTGAACCATCTTAAGTGAGCGTCGGTTTGATTTTAAGTCTTTCTCTTATTTCCTCATTTCTTTTTCTATGTATTCTTCTTACTCCAATCGTTCTTTTAAGGTATTTCATCTCTGCTGCCTGAAATCTGCTCTGAAGTTTTTGTTTAAAGTCCAGTTTTTTGCCCCGTATGTCACCGTAGGTCTATAATATTGTCATCTAGGCTTCGTTGATATTTGTTTAATATTGAGAAATCCTTTATTTAGGGCTTGGAATTATTTTCCTGTATTTCCATTCTGTTGTTATGATCGTCCTCTTTGTCTCCTTTGTTGTTGATTATTGTTCCCAAGGTTATTCAATTCTCTATTCAGTAATATAAATATTAACATAATTATTTATAGAGGGTGTCGATCGGATAGCTCAGTGCGACTAGCGGCTGACCCGCACTTCACTTCGCTGTGAGGTACGAGAGTTCAAGCCCAAGCCAGGCCATCGGAAAAACAAAAAGGCTAACGCGTCAGTATAAAATTCTAAATATGAATCTGGCGCTTAGACTGGAATATGCGGGCATCTGATCGACCTATGAGGGAGCAGTACGGCAAGGGATAAGGGCTTGCGGCTCGGTGATACTCCCCCATAGATCCCTACCGAAGGGCGTTGACGCCTAAGAACGGTGTATATACAATTTATAGAGGGTGTTCAAAAAATTTTTTTTTTAATTAAATTAATTGACACAAAAAGAAGAATGTATGTAATTTATTTAATTTAAAATACATTCTACTGCTGTCAGAAAACAGAAAAAATGTTGTTTGATAAATAATCATTGCTTTTCAATTAATTTCAATGTTTTAGCTGCCAACCATCTCCCCATTCACAGTTTGAACATTTAGTTTAAGCGAAAAACAATGTTTATTTGTGAAATAAACATTTTTTTCCTGTTTTCTGAAAGCATTTAGAATCTATTTTGAATTAAATAAATTACACACATTCTTCTTTTTATGTCAATTAATTTATTTAAAAATAATTTTTCTTCATAACCCTATATAAATAAGTATATCAATGTTTATATTACTGAATAGAGAATTGAATAACCTTTTACAAAAAAATCATCGATTACCTCATCACGTCCAGATGGATGACGTTACAAGTATGATATATTAATATGCCAAAAAATCATAATCCAAAAATAAAAATCGACTTCTTGAAAGCCGCTGGTTTACGAAATAACGAATTTATTCCAAACATTTTCACTATCCTGTATATGGTCAACACTTACGAATAAATTATTGTTAATATTATTAATATTGTTAAAAATATTTTTTTTATTTAAAAAGACAAAGTCGCATCCACCCGAAGGTTATTAGCGACATTTCTGTAACATTTGTAACAATATTAAATCAAAATTTGGTAAAAATGAATTACAATTTGTATACAATTAAACCTTTGGAGCAATAATTGGATTCCACGCACTAACACTTTATTTTTGGAATGAATTTTTAGATCGCTAGCGACACTCCGACACTCTCTTTCTGATGCATCATTAGTGATAGCGTTACGCGTACTAGTATCTGTTTGTTCATATTTCCTTCAATGCCTATGTGGGATGGTATCCACAGGAAGTGGATTCTTCTGAAACTTTCTTGAGCTTCCATTAGTTCGACCTTGGTTCTTTTCTCATTGGGGTGTTTATGATATATATTTTGCATAGCTTTGACTGTGCTAAGAGAGTCGGAAAGGACTGGGCAACAAGGGAGGTTTTTAATATATACATAGTTTGATGGCTTTAAACAAACCAAAGAGCTCTGCATTATAGATGCTGGAATTCCGAGAAAGATGTAGGAGCATAACAAGGCGATGAAAAATTCCATCAATATTCTTTTGAAGTAGAAACTTGAATCTTAATGTTGGCTTAATTGAGATGTGTCACTTTCCCAGTCTGACGCCTCACTGCCAAGATAACGATGAATTTTTTTCTTTATGGACGTGAATTTTCGTTTTATGGATCTTTCCTTTAAATGGGGGTAAACTAGACTGAGCATATGGGACAAAGCTGATAGGTCTGTGGTATATTCTTGAATTGTGGTTATAGGATCTGTTGATCCCGTGATATTCATTAGGAGCATGTTAAGTTGATAAAAGTTTAGAGGGAAAGGTAGAGGGGGATTTTCTATGAAGTTTTTAGCAGGGTCAAGTAAGAGAAAAAATGAGCATTCAGAAGTGCTTGCTGAACTAATTTTAGCTTTTTTAGATTTTGCTTGGACTTTAGGTGGTGGAAAAATGTTACATTCTTTTGAAGATAAATCTGCTTCAGGTGAAATAATTTCATCAAAGTTACGTTTTGGTTGATTAATTATGTGACTGTCCTTATTTGATGTATCTTCTTTTTTCGGTATCTCCGGGACGTTGGAAATAGACATTTGTTCACACTGAGAAGGGTTTGTATCATTGGGTGCTTGCAAAGATATATTTTTTGCGCTGGATGCCGATGCTTCATTGTTTTGGTTGGGGTTTAGTTGAGCTATTGGTTCGGAGCACTGTGATGCAATGTGACCTGGCTTCTTGCATCTAAAGCAAACTAAACTGTCTTGAGAGATGAATATTCTATATATCGTGTTGTCAAAAACAAGAGTAAATGACTCTGGTAGTGTTAGACTGTGAGGACCGATATAGATTTGTCTTCGAAAACTAAGGATGTGATTGAACTCAGGCATAGAAGCACTAATTTTGAGGAATGTCATGGGGGAGACAGGAACAGTGCCGATTTTTTGTACCTCATTGATTAGCAAGTCGTGCGGTATTGAAGGACATACGCCGGAGAGCACAAGTCGTTCCGCTGGTGTAACTAACCTTCTTGCTCTGATAAATTCACCTTGTATTTCTATTTGACCATGATTATTCATAAAATCATCCACTATTTGTTTATTGGATAAATACATACATATGCGATTATTAGATAATCTAGAAGAGAAGATTATATTTTTCGGTTTAATTATATTTCCAAGTGGGAGAAGGTAGTCTTGAAGTTTGGTATTTTCTAAGGCACTAAAGATAATTGCTTGGAACTTTAAAGGAAATTGCACTTTCGACGCTGCCAAAGAGTATGACTGTGATGCGTTTATTTGACTTTGATGGTCTTGTATTGTAGAACTGTTGTTGGATTCCATGTTTGAATTCATTTCGATAAACGTTAAGTGAAAAGTAAGTCCGACCCTGTAAACCTGCTAAAACAGGTATTTCGATCTTTACTAAAAGCGGTTATTTTGCTGGTAAAACTGGATTTGTGTATAGACAACAATAACAAATAATTGCAATTTGCTGACTTTAATGCTAATTTTACTGGATATTATGTAAAGAGTTTGTACACTTACAGTTTATTTCAACATATCACTGAGATTCTCAATTTATAACTTATATTAAGCTTTGTTAATATTAAAAATATTCGGAGCCCACATTGAATACAACATTATAGTTATCGATGCAGGATCGGTCTCCTGTTAATAATATTGTTAATATTATTTATTAGATTATTTCGTTCATAGAGATTCTGACCAACAGAAAGCTACAGAAATAAAAATTACAGCGATTATTTCATTCATAGGAGATTCTGACCAATAGAAAGCTACAGAAATAAAAATTAAACTGATAATTTTTGATAATTTCCCGTCGTCAAGTATATTACGTCAGATGCCCTTCGTTGCTATGAAAAAATACATTCAGTGACATTAATGACAATTAATGTTTTAAAAATTATAAAAGTGACGACTTTCAACCGTCAAATATTTATAACAACTGTGTGTTTAATTGTACTAATTTGTACTTACATAAATAAATTACAATAAAATTATGGTTTTGAACAGTTTTATTCATGAAATAATTGCAGAAAATTACACTCGATCTTTAAAATTATTATCGAATTGTTCCCTCGTGCCACTTTGACATAATTAAAACTGTCAAAGTGTCACTCGGGAAAAATTCGATAATTTTAGAGCTCTTGTGCAATTACAGTAAAACCGAGTTGTCTGCAACCACCAAGAGAAGACACGACAAACGTTCGTTAATGCGTTGCACGTGACCTTGAGGGATTTTGTTAACTCTGTTCAGGTGTACTACTGATAATTTTTTTCAAAAATATTCTGTCGTCAAGTGTTACGTCAGATGCCCTTCGTTGCCACGCAAAAATACATTCAGTAACATTAATGACAATTAATGTTTTACAACTTGTCACCGAGAACACTAAGAAACAGGTTTAGCAAATATTCAGGTGAGAATATTAATAAAATATTAGTTAAAATGATTTACAAAAAACAGTTTTCTTCATGAAATAATCTTACCGAATTACCCTCGAGCTCTTAAAAATTATCGATTTGTTTTGCCCTAGTGACACTTTGACAGAATGTCACTCCCCTTCGGGTCGTGAAATTAAAACTGTGAAAGTGTCACTCGGGATACAAATCGATAATTTTAGAGCTCTCGTGTAATTACTACGGATAATTCCACTGTACCGCTGTCAACGTCACATGTTATTATTTTTCTTTAAATAATTATGTTATTCTAATTTCTTTTGATTTTTTATTTATTTGTTAACTCTCTGTTTGTAATTACTGATTACTGAAGAATACTCTGAAGGATTTTAAAGCTCAAACACATAAGAAATTACATTAAGCACATTACAAGGAAGCAGCTTATGTGGCAGTGGGCTCCCGTCGGAAGGAAAAGACGGCCAAAGAGGACTTGAAATGGTTGAGGACCACGAAGCAATGGCAACGAGAAAATTAGATCAAAATTACTGGATTAACAGCAATCTCTGGCGCGAAATGGCTTGAGGTACCTTTGTATGTTATTATTTCTTTCTCTACTTATTAGTAGATGTTGGTAAATAAATAAAAACGGAATTTCAATTTACTCATGCATGCGTCTGTAAATTGGTACATTGAAACCAAATAATATTTCTCATATGCCCATAGCACTTCTAAATCCTGCAGCCCTCTAGAGGTTAGAGTACATTCCAATTTTACTTAAATCAGGTAATATTGTGTATATACTACCGAAAAAAAATTTTATTTGTTTTTGTTTTGCTGTTTTTCAAGATCCTATTTCTGTTTTTATATAATATTGCAGAAAGACCCTAGACGGATTACTTTTAACTGTTATGTGTTCTATCTAGCGTATAATACTTTTCTTCTATGGTACAAACTCCATTTACGTTGATAAATAATAGTAAATTAATCTCTTTCAACCATTATGATAAACGTACTACCGTTGGGCTACCATTGAAAGTCGACAAGAAATCATAATTGTTCTAGACTAACCAGTTCTGTTCTGTTTGGCGAAATAAATAGATCTGAAGAAGAAAACGAGCTTAACAAGTCGAGGGACACCTGAGTAAAAAGAATTGTATTGAAGATGTATTATTCTTACATTGCAATTTAACTATACACACAGAAAAGTGTTTTAAGTCATGATTAAAATAATTTTAAATTATTTTTCATATAATTAAAGGGAAAGGATTTGTAGAAAGGACATAAAATAAATTTATGTTGATAGAGACGGTGACGAAGATTGGTATCCGTTTGCTGAACAAAAACCTATAAAATATTTTTATGTTACATTTGTGATTTAAGATTTCATTATTGTTTTTCATAAAACATGATGTACTTGAAGGTTAGAACGGCAAAATCTTAAAATCTTTATATATTTACACAACATAATATATGTATATACCGTTTTTAGGCGTCAGCGCCCTTTCAATAGTAATCTATAAGGGAGTATCACTGACACGCAAGCCCTTATCCCTTGCCGTACTGCTCCCTCATAGGCAGATCAGACACCAGCTTATTCCAGACTAAGCCGAGGATTCTTAGAATTTTATACTACAGCGTTAGCCTTTTTTTTCTGTTTATCGGCCCATGGACTCGAACTCAGATTCACTAGATTTGCCGATTGAACGCCTCTCACCGTTTGGCTATCTGATCGACTTGCATAACCCAAATATTAGGTGAACATTTACTAGTCAAATTACACTCCAAATAGGATGACTAGATATACGTCTAACTAAAGTGTAAACCCATTTCACGCTCTCTTTATCTGGAAGACGATGGTTCGAGTTCAGCTAATTTATCTGTAGGAATTGTTTTTTTATAGGTTATTTACTACATGCAATCAATAAATAAAAATTATAAGCATGTTTGTTGTTTGTTTAAAGGGATGTATGCATACATTTTTAATTTGTTATCCAGTGATAACAAAGACTCCACTAGTCTCTTAAAATATTGAAATGTGCCCTGTAAGGGTAAGTACTGCACTGCACTTCACTTCACTTCACTGCTGCTTAGAACCTATATGGTAGCTCCAATGGTTTGTGCCTCTTCAGTCTCCGAGTCTGCTCACTATTATCTAGCAGGTTTAGTGCAATATTGTTTGGATGGTTTTCTAAATTTACCAAATAGCGGTTGCTGTATTCACTTACTATCTCCTTAACTGTGGCTACTTGGAGATCGTCTTGGATTTATCTGTTTGGTATAAACCAAGGTGCATTTGTTATCGTCCGTAGTACCTTCGACTGGAAGCGTTCCAATATCTCTATGTTTGAGTTTGCAGCCATCTGTAGGGATGAATAATAGTTAAATATAATAAAAGATAAATAATAATTTAAATAAAAATGTTATTATTTGTTATTACATGGCAAGGAGCTATGGCTTTTTGAATATCATTTCTCATTTTTCTTCTTTCAGAAACATTTGCTGGTCAGGCACTTCCTGATGACTATAGGGAGATCTTTTATTCCACTATGCAATGCACTGTTTTTGATAAGTTGAACATATTTCAAGTCATCACTCCAGTGTGATGTTTTATGGTCCTGCATCCAGATAATTATGATGTTTTCTATATTCTGGTGGGCCCTCTCTACACTATCTTGACTTTGATTATATCTAGGTTTTATTATGACCTTATATTATTAACTATTACTGTGACATTTTCGTGTCTTGTCTTTAGTTGATTATTCGTTCTGTCTCTTCCTTCATGTCCTGTGGATAAGTGTGCTTCATTCAGAAGTGGGAATAGATCACTGTTATGTACATCTTTTTAAAATTTGTGATCATTACTTTTTTTAGTTTCAGCCTTCAGATTTGCTCTCAAATGCTCATCTCTTAGCTTCTCATGAAATAGATCCGCACAGGCTTGTGAAATGTTAAACAGAATCATCACTAATGTATCTTAAAAAACTTGAAATACTTGAAATGAAAAAGAAATAAAAACTAAGTATTTGAAAATCTCAAGAACCAAAACCACTACAAATACAAACATCAGATTCTAGAATTAAATGTTACTGGGTTACTGGGTATGTTCAAATCGTGATAATTTGATAACAATGACATGCACACTCATCAAAAAAGCACGTGCATTTCCATATTTGCTGAATAGATCCAGGAATAGTCAACTCAAACTAGTAAAAATTGATTCACTTTTTCCCGGGATCTACTTTCACTAACAAGGATTAGAAAAGTCTACTTCAACTAGTAAAAGTTGAATTTAATTTTTCAAATCAACTCTTACTTCTCGTTTTAGTTTGAGTTGAATTGAACTAGGAATGGTCAACTCTAACTGAGAATCAACATGAATTGTAACATATTATATTATATTTATAAGTTCTTTTTGAGGAACATTAAAAAAATGCAATCTCTGCAAGTTTTATTCCACGAATATTTTTTGTTATTAATTATTTTAAAAACTACATACAAAATCAGCAACATAAGAAGAAAAATCAAAATTCAACTGCTAAAGACATTAATTAAATAATTTTCAGGAGGAAACCTTTTAAAGAAAAACTACTTTTGTGTGTACTAAAACCTGCATTCTTCACCATATCCGCCTGACATCTCGGTATTAAATTTCTAGCAGAGACTTGAAACTGAATCTCCAATCGAATAATCGGATATCAACAAATCCATATATTACTTTGAGAAATGCTTACTTTGTATTGTTATTTTTTCTTCCTCTTATTTTTTCGCGATATCAACCATGGTTGCGCCTACAAACCGACATAGCACCCACGATATTCGTGATGACTGTAACCTTGCATATGGAACTATTCCACATGACTGAAGTGCGTGTTGCCACATTAAAGGAAATTTGCAACATTTATATATTACGGGTAGTTGAGGGTTTAATTTCAAAGATATAAAATATAAATATTCTCAACGTTAATATCATAAGAGAGTGAGAATAAATTGAAAATAATACGACAGTTTTTCAAAAACTTATTGCCTGGCAATAGACACGAGAGCCCGCAGGGCAGACTCATTACTATATTGATATATGAGATGTAATATATTATATTGTTATGATCTGCTTTCTCTTAGTTTTATATTAATTAGTATTTATTTAATTAATTATTCAATTGTCGCAAAGCATACATAAAATTAAGAAAAATCTCAGGGTGCCTTTTTATCATACAAAAAAATAACTAAAATTATCTTAGTTTATACTTATCCTTTCTCGTGGTTTCAGTATCTCTTAGTTGATCCTTATCGGGATAAAATAGGAAAAAGGAAATAAATAGAAATACCATAAATAAGCAAATACAAATATCTTTTATTATCAAAAGCAATACTCTGAAAACCTATCAATCAAATCCTGTGGGTATAACTGTCCCAATGAAACTTTTACCATATAAATTAATTTTAATTCAACAAAATTAAATATTTATCGGTTTGTTCTTGATAATATCGATAAAACAAACTAAACAAACAAAATTAGATATTCGCAAAACTACTTGTACTTCCCATTAAATTTTTTAAATATTGGAATCTTAGTTCATATGCTTTTACTCAAAAAAATTAACTTCTGAACATACAGAAAATCTATCACATAAGTTATTGACTGACCTTTTGATTCACACACAATGATGTCTCCTCTTAACCCAAACAGCTCTTCCTTGTTGATTATGTTAGGCTACCCATCAAAGCCCTCTCCGTTCTCAGCATCAATCCAACAGCATACCAGCAACTAATTCTCCAAAACACGAGCCAAGCCTCTTTTGACCAGTACTTGTTAAAAAAAAAACTCCAAAATTCTCTCCTCTCTTTCTCACAATAATATTCTCTCCCTTGGAGTTTACAGAATCAAAGAGGTATTTCTTCTCGATTTGATCTGTCTCTCGTTCCACTTTTCAGCTACACTCTTCACTATCTAACAACCACTGGTACTTGCTTCTGAACTATTCACGAAAACTTTGACTGCTCTTCTCCGATGCCGGTCACATAATAATCTCTTTTCCAAACGATCTGATCATTCAACCTTCTCTCATCCCCATTCCAAATTTTCATTCGAAAAACCCATGCATCCTTCCAAAACAAATACTTCTACTCATGATAATTACTTTTCGGGAATTCTACAAATTTCTCTACTACAACTTTCTCTACCTTATTTTTCTAAATATAATAATTACCTGTGGCTTTTGGCCTTGCCCGTAACAAAGCAACCGTTTTAAAATTATAATCCCGAAATAAATTGTCTATTCACATCACTTTATTTACTAATGTCTTATTCTTCAGGGAAAAACTCATTAAGGATAAAACCACTGCTTAAAAGCTAACTTCTAATAAATAGTTAGAAATCAATATACAGGGTGTATCAAATTTATGTGCCCGCGTTATATTAGAAAAATTTAATTTTTATTCTATCTTTGATTGACAAAATGATACACAATAATATCTTATAAGACATAATATATATTATAGTATGTATAGCTCTCCGTGCGTGACAATATTTACACTCGAGAGCTTAAACTTGCCGATTTGTATTTCCCTCCAATATTCCAATGAAGATATCATTAAAATATTAGTTAAAATTATTTAAAAATACAGTTTTATTCATGAAATAATCTTACCGAAGTACATTCGATCGCTTAAAATTGCCGATTTGTATTGTCCTCGTGCCAATATGACATCAGAAGCAAAACTACAAGTTCATTCGGGTTCGTTTTCTTAAATGTGACAGTTGTCAACACCAGGAAACAAAATTAAACAGAAACAAAATACTTAAAATTTATTCCCAGTATAATAATGTAAGTAGAATTTCCGGTATAATAATAATCTGATTGGACAAAATTAAACACGTGATGAAAAATCTTACTACACGATTGGAAATTAAAATTATTAAAAAAATAATCAACAATAATATCACAGGAGAATCGCAATAATATTTTCCACCTACCTCTACCGAAAGTATACTTTTCCGGACCTGATTGTAGGGAGCAAAGTTGTACTTTTCCTCCCTAGGGAGGAAAAGTAAAAGTGACGTCATGGTATTTCATTCATGAAATATAACTTATTGACGCCCTGTACAATATCTATTTTCTATTACGTAAATATCTATACATTTTAACGTTTATTTATAAAACACCCTGTATTTTGCAGAATGGCCAAAAGCAGTAAATATTTATTTTGATTTAATAATGTTTACATTAATAATTTGACTTATATTTGACAGTTGACAGTTATATTGTACCTACTTGTTAGTTTTAGTTCTAATAAATTTTGTTGGTTAGTTACATAAATAAATTAAGTTTAATAAAAATGAAAAAATGACTTGTTATTTGAGGAAGGTGGAAAAACCATATGTATAACATGGGGGTAAAGTGCCTTTTCCTCCTTTGAATGATTACTGCCCTCCGCTACGCGTCGGGCAGTAAACTTCATTCTCGGGAGGAAAAGTAGCACTTTCCTCCCTTGTTATACAAATAGCTATGTATTTCATATTAAAAAAAACTTGTTAGGAAAAACATTAATACGTACATCTTATTCTGATAAATTAGCTTTTATCAAACTTGCAAACTTTAGCATTAGTCAAAATTCCTTTTAATGCTACGATAACCGAGTTGAAATTTTCTTCTTTTAACATTTGCATTAATAGCTTTAAAATATGATATTAATATTAAGAACAAGGAGTTATGGGGCTCTAAATTCGAACGTCTTCGTGTTGAATTGGAAATATTGGAGAAGACAAGAATGTTCACAACACAAGTGGTCTGCTTTTAATGACCTGGAGAAGGAAGACATGATCATTTTCAACGCTTGGAATAGTATTCCTGATTCTTATGATCAGCTGAAAAAGCTCACGTTTGCTGTTCTTTCCCTTTTTGGTTCTACATATCAACATTTAAAAAAATGGATTTTGCGCCAAAATTTTTGTAAAAAATACAGTGTTGTAGGAAATAAAACCTTACCAAACGAAAGAAACTAGAAGTTTCTACGATGATTAGAAACGAATATATCGCCAAAAAAACGAAAAAAAAACACGTTTTAATTTTTTGGGGGTTATGGATGGGGCTAGGTAGTAGAGCTTTAGTTTTATTTCGTGTAATAAAAGTTTGCTGAACAAGCAGATTTGGCTCCAATTTTTTTTTTTTTTAATTTCTGTAATGTTCATATTTGGCTCTTTGGCTAAAAAGTTTGCCGACCACTGGACTAATTCATCACTTTGTTTTGCTTTATATTTACATCTTAAAAGACATCAAAGGACAATAATCCGGATTTTAGTTTTTTGTTTTCTTTAACTTTACATTCATGGATGGTTCTAGATGCATCTTTGGTGATAATTTTTATTACCCCGAAAATGAGAAAAGGATTTGATTTCAGTTCAGTGCTTTCGCAAAGGTGCTCTGATGAGATTTATTTTAGAATAGTGGAGGTCCTGTGCTGTAATCATCTTTACTTTCAAACAAATTTTAATGGCTTGTCTTTAAAATACCGTGACGTGTTATATATTCTGAACCTGTCTTTATGCTGCTGACAAAAGTTTTAACCTCCTGTCCGCCTGCATTTACGTACAGGAGATTAAAACTTCGGTATAGGGTATAGTATCTTAAATTGAAGAATTTTTT
The DNA here is from genome assembly GCF_917563875.1 of Diabrotica virgifera virgifera. Classification (NCBI taxonomy): domain Eukaryota; kingdom Metazoa; phylum Arthropoda; class Insecta; order Coleoptera; family Chrysomelidae; genus Diabrotica; species Diabrotica virgifera. Next base: position 114,273,396 of record NC_065451.1, on the reverse strand, counting down.
AAACCTAGAGACACTAAAAAGCAAAAATAGTTAAGGAGATGTAGGTAAAATATATTTGGCAACACTGTCTCCGGTAGATGTTGTAACTGAAGCTTTTATTATGCACAATTAGCGTTTATATGTGTTTGTCAAAGTTGAGTATGTTTAACAAGAAACCCGCCTTCATTTTATTAGATTTTATTATTGCTGTATGAATGGCAGGCATTCTTGCTTTAAACGTAACTTGACACCGATTTTTCCATTGTAAGATCGTGAGTTTATGTAGATTACGATTACATATTTACTTTTTTTTTCAATTTCTTAAGAGCGCTTATGCAAACTATCGTAAAGATTTTATCAATCTACGGTTTTTTTATTTTCAAATGAGTGCAACGTATATAGTCCAGGAACCGAAGCATTTCACCTCGCAATTTTTACAGAATGGATCGATTTGCTTGAAAATTTGAGAGTAAGTAGTGGATAGTCCAAGGATCAAAATCTATATGATGCCGAAAGGCGCTTTTACCATGGGGGCGGTTGCCACCCCATCTTAGGGGTGGAAATTTTTTATTATATTTTGACTGCAAAAGTTGATAAAAATATTCATTCTAAGCAAAAAATGTTTTATACATTTTTTTGATAAAATTAATACTTTTCGATTTATTCGCTATCGAAAGTGTTAGTTTCATACAGAAAAATTAATGTTTTTTGGTATATACTCATTTACCATTCACTCAATTTTTACCGTAGAAAAAATTCTTTCAAACCAAGTTCTTGGGAATTAAATAACCTATAATTTCATATAAAAACATTTTTTCGTATATCTGATGCTAATCTTTCTATTCTGAAGAAAATGGCATTTTTTGCCAAACTACAAAAAGTCGTTATTCGCTTTTAACTCCTGTTTTTTTTTAAACTAATCATTCTAAGCCAGTCAAACTTCAAATATCTGTTAATAATATATAAATAAAGAAGAATGAATAAGGCCAATGACAAAAAGCAAAGCTAACTTGCATTATTATGCTTCCAGTTGGATTTCTTTTTTTTTTTCTTAAAAAAATATATTGATTTTTTAACCGTAACCTTTTTAATTTTTATCTTAGAAAGTTTGGTAAAAAATAATTTTGTAGGTTTTTACAAGATCTATAAGACTATTAATATTAAATTCTTTTAAAATCCTCAGTCGCAAAAAGTGGTGACTTTGAAAGGGTTGGTAAAGGTGATTTTTGCATGTTATTACAAGATTTAATTGTCAATAGCTCACTCATTTTTACCGTAAAAAAATTTTTGCAAACCAAGTTAATGGAAATTAAATAAGCTACAATTTCATATTTAAATATTTTTTCGTATCTATGATGATAATCTTTCTATTCTGAAGAAAAGGAATTTTTTTACCACACTTCAAAAATTCGATATTTGCTTTTGACTCAATTTTTTAAAAACTAATCATTCTAAACCAGTTAAACTTCTAGAACCTATTAATAATGCATAAGTAAAGAAGACTAAATAAGGTCAATGACTAATTTTAATCAGGGTGGTGATTAGGGGTTTGCTTTCCATCACTTTTTCGCTGAAAAATATAGGGTCTGACATTCTTTTCATTATAAGCCACTTAATTTTTGAGCTAAAGACTTTGTTTTATTTCTGGAGATAGATATTTTTAAATACTTCAAATTAGTTTAAACAAGTTATCCTCGAAAAATGCATAGTTTTCCCGTCTTTTGACTTTGAAACTAAAATATTTAGCATTTGACGAAGAAGAGCTAACATATAATAAAGTATAGCTCGATTACTATTGGCCTTAAAGAAAATATAAAAATACGATTTTGTTGATTTTTTTAAAGGGTACATTTTTGTTAAGCAAAGTTGTTTTGATAAAACGAAAACTTTTTGAGTTATTTGCAGAAAACTGATTAAAAACATTAATTTTTTTAATATAAAACTAACACATTCGATAGCGAATAAATCGAAAACTATTAACTTTATCAAAAAAATGTATAGAACATTTTTTGCTTATAATGAATGTTTTTACCAACTTTTGCGGTCAAAATGTAATAAAAAATTTTCACCTCCAACATGGGGTGGCAACCACCCCCATGGTAAATGCGCCTTTCGGCATCATATAGATTTTGATCCTTGGACTATCCACTACTTACTCTCAAATTTTCAAGCAAATCGATCCATTGTGTAAAAATTGCGAGGTTTTGTTCTATTTTAAGCTTCATTACTTGGACTAATACTTAATATTCTACGTAGGAAATGTCATGTAATCTAATAGGGAACTTGCATAAAATTTTAGTTCAAAAAAATGCTATAAATCACAACTTAACATAATTTAAAATGATATATAAAAAAAACGTTATTTTTGTCTTTCGTTTGGTCCCCAAAAACAATTGAAATCGAGAGAAAATTAAAATATATAGCAGCCAGCTGAAAACGCGTCCTGTGGGTTTTTCTAAAGGGCAGTATGATAACTTACCCATTATGAACATAAATCTTTATTATTATGATTGGTCAATTTTAATTTTATAGTAAAAGCAGTTCCAGAAAAATATTGTATATGTAAATAACATTCAATCTGTAATGTATACCTACCAAAATATACCAAAAGCTATATTTTCTTTTTGTTCAAAATACATTTGATTTATTAAAAAAAACTATTAAGCAGACAACAGATGTTAAATATTTAATAACTGTATAATGAAACCGTCTATTTTTATGTAGATATTAAATAGTTACATTAAAAAAAATGAACTCACATACATGAAAACATTGAGAATGAACTGAAATAACTTTAACTTTCAGCATGCACTTTAAACGCCGTTTCTTATCGAGTGGTAAGCCAATAAATAGTTTATTGGGGGTTTTAATGGTTGTGCTTTTTAACACAATGGTACTAAACAACACTTATAGTATTTACTTTTGTTTTCCATAATAAACACACACAATTCAATAATATCTCTTCAAAAACTATATTAAACTCTTGTAAGTAAACAAAATGGTTTGCGCGCTTTTTCTGAACAATAAACTGAACAATATTATGTAATAAAACAAAAATGTTCAAGTTCCCTGTTCCAGTAGTACCTACACATAGAAATAAGTGTACAGTGTGCAAAAGCCAAATCGAATAAATTATTATTTCATGAATGAGCGATTTTGGAAATAAATCCCAAAACAGGTCGATTTTTATTTTTAAATTATGATTTTTTGGCATATTTTATGTATCATACTAGTGATGTCATCCGTCTGGGCGTGATGTCGTAATCGATGAGTTTTAAAATGAGAATAGGTGCCGTGTGCTAGCTCATTTAAAAGGTAGTTCAATTCTCTATTCTGTAGTATAGACATTAACATAATTATTAATTCAGGGTGTCCAAAAAAATTTAATCAAATTAATTGACACAAAAAGAAGAATGTGTGTATTTTATTTAATTCAAAATACATTTTACTGTTGTCAGAAAATAGAAAAAAAATGTTTATTTCACAAATAAACATTGGTTTTCGCTTACATTAAACGTTCAAGCTGCCACCTGCCTGCCTCTTGGCAGTTTGAACATTTCATTTAAACGAGAAGCAATACCCTTGTATCTTTTTCTCACCTATCTTTTTTAATAATTTTGTTTGATTTTTGTCCATTTTTTATTCGCATTATATTCAACTCTAAACGCATTCCACCCATTACAGTATTTAAAATTCATTGCGTTTACGTGATTTTTTGGAAAAGTGACCTTGCCATAATATCTTAAGCACGCACCACACTCTCGCGAAGTCACTTCGGGAAAGTTGACCGAGGTCCAAACTACCGTCACTACACACTCGTTCAACTTCGCGAGAAACACATTCACGCGGGGCGATATCGACTTCGGTTCCTTTGACTTGATCGCAAAAACCGCCACCGAATGGAAGTAGACCAAGGCACAGCGAAGTCGCATGAGCTGCCTGTCTAAACTCTCGTACTAGCTGAACTTCGATCGACTTCCCGAGTAGTATAGTGAGCTTTTTACAATTTTACGTTTGTTTTGTTTGAAATAGTAATGTCAGCTTGTAATAGAATCCGCAATAATTTACAATAAGTCGGTGCGACTTCTTCTGTCGGAGGATTGACAACACTTAGGAAGGAGGATTTGATTTACAGGAAGCTTTTGTCGGTAACTATATCAATAGAATTCACCACTACACGTCGTCGTGTAAATTATTTGATTGAAATAGTACAATCCGTAAGAATTTACTAGAAGTCGGTGCGACCCTTGCGTAGGAGGATTGATAAGCTGTAATATTACTATCGACGGAACATTTTGATGAAAAAGTTGGTAAAGAAGAAGTCGCTTATAAAGCTGAAATCATATTTCATTATAATAAAACAAAAGGAGCTGTTGCCGTAGGGGACCAAATGGCACAACAATTCACAACACAGCGTAGCGCCAAACACGCAGGTGGCCCATGGCAATGTTTTATCACCTATTAGATTTCAGCCATAATCTCTTTCAAAATTTGGAAAATAAAAAATCCAAATTACAATGGGAGCCATTTGAATGCAAGACGAAGTTTTTTGTCAGATTTAGGACGGGAATTGGTGAAAGAAAATGATATTGATATCAAAATACAAATATTGTGCACTCTTAGTTACGTCAAATCATGATAATTACATATATCCTGAATTAGACGTTTCTGATGTTCCACCTGGAGCTAACAGAACTTCGGGGCAAGGTCAACAAGGTAGGTTATAAGTTTGTTCTAGCAAACAGTCAAACTAGTCAGAAACCGTCAGCAAACAGTTGTTCAGTGAGAGAACATAATACAGTCACCAGTACTATCCCCTCCACTCGCGCCGGTCGACTATTCGCTGATGGTTTCAAACCGTTTGAAACTGATGCTAGAACAAACCTATTACTTATGTCAGAGAAAAAAAGATCGAAAAAAGTTCCGGCATTACTGTATTGTGTGTAAAAACTTTGTTTGTGTTGCTCACTCTGTGAAAAATTCCATGTGTTTGTCTTGCAACGATAATTAATTTTTCTTTGAAGAAATAAATACTTTGTTTGTAAAATTATGTTTCATAGAATAATAATACAAGAATTTGCTAGCGCAATGCAGGCGAAAAAACCGCTAAACGCCGCAAAAATGACAGGCGCATACAATATTCCAGCTACAAAAGACCTGATATGAATATTAAGTGGCGCAAAAATGTATTTTCATTTTTATGGAAAATAAACATTTTTATTTTGAAAAATACATTTCTTCATAGTATTTTTTTCCGATACCCGTTCGCCATTCCTCTCTGTCCGCACATTGATCTACTTGCAGATCTTTTTCATCCATGGTTTTGTTTATTCCTGCCTGCCAACTTTTTCTCGGTCTACCTCTTCTTTTTCTACCTTCCGGTTTCCAGTTTTGTACTTGTTTTGGGATACTGTCTTCTGCATTCTTTGTACGTGACCAAAGCATCGTAGTTGTATTTCGTTGATTTCGTCATTTATTGTATCTGCGACCTTCATTATTTCTCGTATCCGTTCATTGGTGACGTGTTCTCTTCTTGATCTTCCTGCAGCTCTTCTCTAGAATCCATTTCGGCGACCTCTAACTTTTCACTACCTACGGCGTTATATATCTTTTTCCTGTTTTGGTTCTTTATCTGCTTGTCCCAGAGTACTGAGTTTAGGAGCGTAATTGCTTTCCTGCCTTGAGTATTTCGTTCTTTAATGGCTCCGTCCTGTGTTCCATCATTCGTAATTTTCATACCCAGGTATTTATATTCGTTACATTTACTGATTGTTTCTCCTCCTTCTAGTATCAAGTCCTGCTGCGTTCCACCGATATTTATATATTTGATTTTTCCAATGTTGATTTCTAGTCCCCATTTTCTGTATTCCTCTATTAGCATTCTTGTGATGTAACAGATATCATCGTAGTGTTGTGCTATTAGTATTTGGTCGTCTGCGAAACAAAGAGTATATTATAGTGTATGGTCATTTATTGGGAGTCCTATGTTCTTGCATTTCCGTTTCCAATTTTTAAGAGTTTGTTCCAAATATATTTTAAATGTGTTGGAGAGAGGCAGTATCCTTGTTTGAGGCCTTTATTTGTCAGAAATCCTTCGGTGAGTTTGTTTCCTTGTTTAATTTTCGTGGTCGTGTTGTTATAAAAAATTTTAATTATTTTTATCATCCGACGCCCTGAAGGGCACTAAGGATTATGAGAAAGAAGAAGAAGAATTATTTTTATGATTTCTAGTTTATATTTGTATTCTTCATTGCCTCCCATAACTTTACCAAAGGTACACTGTCGTATGCCTTTTTCAGATCAATATATACGAAATGAATCTCTTGGTTAACCTCTGTTTCCTTTTCCATGACTTGCGTGATTGCAAAAAGATGGTCAATTGTAGATATTCCGGCTCTAAATCCTGCTTGTGCTTCTGCCTCCATTTCCTTATATTCGTCTTCTATTCGGTTTTTTAAGATCCTTCTGTATATTTTGCTGATTGTTGGTGTAACGGAAATACCCCTGTAGTTATCACATTGTTTTCGATCTCCTTTTTTTTATATTGCTGACATATACGATAATTTCCATTCGTGTGGGACTTCTTTGTTGCCGATGCATTTTTGTAGTAGTTTCCTTATGTGCTCGTAAAATCTTGGAGTTCCGTTTTTAATCAACTCGGCTGGAATCCCCCCAGGTCCTGGTGCTTTACGGTTTTTTTTAGTTCGGTACATACTTTCTTTATTTTTTGGTGTTTTAGTTCACTGAGCACTACCGTTTCCTTTGTTGAGATTTCCTGAATGTTCCATGTTCCAAATTTTAGTGTTCGTTTTCTTTTCTGAGTTCGTTTCCATATTTCCATCCTTGTCCGAGACAATTTGGGTTTTTTAACATTTTTTTTTATTTTTCCGAGTATCGAGGAGTTAGCCCGATGCCTCAACCCCCCAACCTGGAGGGCCAGAATTTTAAATCAGAGTGTCCTTCTCCAAGATAGATTGCCTTCGCTACGGCTGAGGAGTTCTATCTACCCCTTTGATCCCATACAAACCCTAAAATCAAGGGGCTGCCACGTCCGCCATCCATACCGTACCGAAGGTGTTCTTTCTTCTCCGCCATGGCTGACGTTGTGGTCTTCATCCGTAACTCTGGACAAGGGACCCTAAACAGGTACTAGTTTCCCTGGTCAGGAATTTACGGAGGGCAGGGATTGATTCATTTTCCCTGATAAGACTATCCAAAGGAGTTCCTACCCGGTATCCACCTTCATAGTATTTGCTTGGACCAAAATTGATGGTTGATATAAATATGTAAACTAAAAGGGAAGTTCCCTAGGTTGGCTGTATACCATATAGTTAAAAAACTCTAACAAGAAGTAAAACCACTTCTATGTAAATTGGTATATTTATTAAAACTTAAAAAATCCCAATGGATTGAATAAAATATGTCCAATTCAGAACGTTTTCAGACCTATCGGTCCATCATCAGTGAATCTACAATAAAATAAGTAATCCCACTATTAGAATTGAAAGATGGTTGAAATTTTTAAAAAGCTAAAAAAGTGTGGTTAGATTACTTACGTGCATACTTGCTAAATAGCCCCAGAACCAAACAATGGTTGAATTTAAAATTCAATTTACATTATTTAAAAATAATATTAAACAGGCTAAACGCCGATGTTAAAGGATATAGCCTATGGGAACATGGTGAAACCCTACCAAAACCTCAATCAACCATCTTAGGCCAACTTTGACTATAAAGTGTCACAAGTGTGTAAGGAACTGTTTGAAGTGACATTGACAGTAGAGAAAAAGGTAGTCGATTTTCAAAGTTAATTAACCAAAAGGTCATGACCCACAACAAATGATAAAGATTTTAATATCTGAAAATGTCTTAACATTTTAAATCTATTGGTTTTTGAAAAGAAATTGTGATATACAAAATTAATTTAGAATATAAGATTATTTATATTGACTATATACTGTAACATTAGATTGATCAAATTGATAGAAAGAAAGTTAAGCTGCTGTCAATAATGATAAAAAGATAAAAATAGATGAAGGTGAGAGAAGAGAAAGAATAAGTATTAGTTGGAATGTTATTGTACAAAATGAATAAATTGGTAGGCAAGTTAAGCAAGTCTATATTGTATTGGTGGTTGTATATATAAAAGGAAAATATTGTTATTTAAAAATAAATGCAAATTTTTGTAAATAATGGATTTGAGTTAGGATACAGTCAAATACTTAAAAGTGTGTAATGTGTGAATGAAAAGGATTGTAATTATTATGAGATGTTTTATTTTTTAATTTTATTTTAAAAGTTTTGAGAGAATTCTTGTGACAAAGTGAGGGTATGTGAAGTTAGAGATAAAGAAAAGTATGATTATAGCTGTTAAGTCCAGTTGATACAAGAATGAAATTAAAATGAAAATAATATTGAAAGTGTACTGAATAAAATAAAACCAAAGTAAGAAAAAGAATATTGATATAATTTAATTGTAATGATAATGGATCTGAATGTGAGAACTGAAATTAAGTGATGGGATGTTAGTTGGAGAGGTAAAAAATTACTTGGAAAAGGGTCAAAGACAAAAAGTAGAGGGCTGTGGTGTAAGGTATAAAGACAAGAATTTTAAGGGAAAGAGAGGGATACAGAAAAGATGAGGTGTGGAATTAAACTGAATGAAGTAATGAAATGAAAAAGAAGTGAAAAGATAGTAGGGTGAAGTAATGAGGTGATGGTTAATAGGGTTCAGTAGTTAATAATGTTAGTTGGGTAAAGGAGTTTGGAAGCAGTGAAGGAAAGAGGAAATTTTGAAAAAAGAAGGGAGAGTAAGTTAAAAGAGAAAGAATAGGATAAAAAGAGGAAGTTGAAAAAATAGGGATTATGAGAATAATTGGCGGTGAATGACAAAATTGCGGTTAATGGATGTTTGTCTATTGACACAGTAGTTGGGACTCTTCTTCAGGTCCTTGACAATCTCCAAATCTTCGTATAAGTCTAAACGGAGTGTATTTTTTTGTTGAATATTGTGTATCAACTGGACACCTTCAGGAATCTTAGTTCATGTTTATTGACTTTTGAATGGTGTGAAAAGGCAGAAGTGGTATCTCTCTTGCTGTGTTCTGCAGATCGGGTAGAAAGGGATCTGTAAGTTCTGCCGATGTAGGTGGCATCACAATCTGAACAAGAGAGTCTGTATACCCCACTCCGGTTCATATAATGGATAGGATCTTTGGTATTAGTTAAACTTTTGCTGAGAGTGTTATTAACTTTGAAAGATATTTTTATGTTGTCACAAGAATTGGAAATGATATGTTTCACTCTTTCAGATAATTTGGAGTTATTGAATGGTAAGGAGGCATAGATGGGAGTAGTTGTGGATGATGTAGAGAAAGCGGATTGTTGTAGTAACTTGAGTTCTCTTTTTTGTTGAAGTTTACTGATGATGTCTGGGTCATAACCATTATTGACTGCAATCTGTTTGATAATATTCAACTCTTTGTTGAATTCAGTTACGGATAAAGGAATAGAGTTTAATCTATGTATAAAACTGCGAAAAGCAGAGAGTTTATATGATAAAGGGTGATAAGAAGTAGAATGGATAACATGATCTGTCTGTGTTGGTTTACGGTAGATACCAAAGTTGAAGTGGTCATGTAGTCTGGTAATTGATAAATCCAGAAAGTTAATGGAGTTAGAAGATTCTAGTTCCATGGTAAAGGTGATATTAGGATGGATTTGATTAATTTTGTGAAGTAAGTTGTGAGCTGAATCAGAGTTACCAGAAATGAGGACTAAAATGTCATCAACATAACGGAACCAGTGTAAGATCTCTGGATTTTTTATGATATAGTTGGATTCTAAGTGATCCATAAAAACATCAGCTAAGAAAGGGGATAAGTAACTACCCATTGCTAAACCGTCAGGTTTGTTGATAAAAGTTGTTATTAAAAACAAAGTAATCTTGAGATAGACAAATTTTGAGAATGTTTATAATAGACGAAGTGGTGGTGGAAGTGACAGAATTATTTAAAAGGAGTGAATAAACCAGACTAATCAATTCATTTTTTGGTACTGAAGTAAATAAATTGCTAACATCAAAAGAAAGCATAACAATATTTGGATTAAGATTGACAAGTTGAAGTTTTTCAACTAATTGGCGAGAATTCAAAACAGTAAACTGTGGGGTAAAGTTGATAAAGTTTTTAATGGTGTTAAGAATGAATTTAGATAAAATACAAACTGGAGTGTTGAAATAGAATGAAGCTGACAACGGGACGAATAGGAATGTCAACTTTGTGTATCTTTGGTAAACCGTATAACCTGGGGGTGAGTGGATTTGATGGAATTTTAGTATATGGTGCTTTAAACTACTGCTGTCAATGCAATTATATCGGGGTAGTGCTGCAGCCCGCGACCGAGACCAGCGACCAACTATCGCCTTTCCCGACCTATCTGTCGCCTGTCGCGGTCACCTGTCTCGGTCGCTTGGTGCGGAATTCTACCTTAAGAAACCGAACCGCCGCGATTGAAGTTGCCAAGGAACAAATGGAATCGTACACATTACACATGCAACCGCTCCGTCGTCAAACCTCGGCGATTGTAAGTTAATAACTAGGGGAGGAATGTACGATACAAACGTCGGCTAACCGCGGCGTCAACCGCTGGCAAACCGCCCTCATATGGACAAGCGCTTAAGAACGATATCGGGAGTGTAGATGGAAACGTCAAACATTAGTTAGTTAGAAATATAATTTTCATTACAATCGATTGGGGCTTAATTCCATATAAACATATTATTTAACTTAGACATGTTCCAAGAAAGCAGATTCAGTATCTTGAATTTTTACTTTCCAGATGGATATAACAAATACAGAATCCAAAAAAAAATGGTGCTAAATGAAACGTGCAATTAGTTATTCATACCTACTAAAAACTATCACTTTTTATACGTCTTTATAAAAAAACTACAGTAATAGTGAAGACTTCAGTGAAAATGACACCGATTTGACCGTGAGAGATGAGTATGAGTATGGCATGCCGTACCGCCAAAAACATAAAGCATCGTTCTTAATTACATGGCCTGCTTTTGATTTGGATCGAAAGTGAAATATTCGGGCAGCTGCCACATACCGAAATAAAATATCGTCATTAGTCCATTTACTCACGGTTTTTGCTTCAAATTTTAAAGAACCGCTTGGATTGACATAAAATTTGGCATACACATAGCTAAAATGTCAAAAAACAAAGGCGATATTGTGCCGATGTGTGATCTTGGCCTAGGGGTGACTTTCACCCCTTCTCGTGGGTGAAAAAACATACGTTCAAAATAAGTTCAAAATACGCTCAAAATCCATCCGGAGATGGATAAACTGACTAATTCTAAGCAACATTTGTTCTATAGAGTTTTTTCACTAAGTCAATACTTTCTGAGTTAAAACGAGGAAGACGAAACAAAGACTGCCTTTCCCCCCACTTTCTGAGTTATTTGCGAGTGAATGTATTCATTTTTCAACAAAAATACACGTTTTTGGACGGTTTCTCGCAAACAACTCAAAAAGTAAGTATGACATCGAAAAATATTCTTAGCAAAAATATAGCTTATGAAATAGTGAAAAAAATAGTGTACATATATACGTAGTCTGTAGACCCAGTAGAGGCAGAGTTGTTCCTAATGAACGGTAGGTTATTATTCGTAAAATTCCAAGTCGAATATTTCAACGTGAAATAGCCAAAAAATAAGCACATTTTTGGGGAAAATCTCATTACATCTACATACGTTTCCTACATCTTTTTTAAAGTGTTTAAAAAAAGCTTTATTTTTGTTTTTTAAAAAAGTTTCTAGCATCAAAAGTAAGTAAGTTAGACTCAAAATAAAGTTGGTCCCTATTTTTTGGTAAAAAAGAATCGTAAAAATCACCCCCTAATTAGCATCCCAAATGAAATCAATCGGTACCGCTTCACAAGTTACCTTACTTATGAATTGTTTATGAGCTGGAAGTTCGATCGCTTCGAAGTGCTCATTTTTGAAAACATTTGGTTTTGTTCTTCTTCTTAAAGTTCCATCTCCTAGCGGAGGTTGGATATCATAATGGCTATGGTCACTTTGTTGGCTGCTGCTCTGAACAGTTGTAATGAACTACAGTTAAACCATTCTCTAAGGTTCCTCAGCCAGGAGATGCGTCTTCTTCCTATGCTTCTTCTTCCTTGGATCCTTCCTTGCATAATAACTCTCAGCAGGTCATATTTCTCTCCTCTAGTAATGTGACCCAAATATTCTAGTTTTCTTGTTTTTATACTATTCATAATTTCTAACTCCTTATTTAAACGTCGTAGCACTTCAACATTGGTAATCCTTTGAACCCACTGAATTTTCAACATACTTCTGTAACACCACATTTCGAACGCTTCTATTTTTTTTATGTGTTGCCTTTTCAATGTTTAAGCTTCCATTCCGTATAGTAATATAGAAAATATGTAGCATCTTAGAGCCCTCAATCTGAGAGGAAACTGAAGGTCTTTGTTTGTAAGCAGTGTCTTCAATTTTATAAATGCTTGCCTTGCAATTTCAATTCGGACTTTAATTTCTTTGCTTTGGTCATTTTTGTCATCAACCCGGGTTCCCAGATATTTGTATGTCTTTACTTTTTCTATTTGGGTTTGCTCTAGTATTAACCTTTCATTTCCATGTTGTGTTTTTGAGACAATCATAAATTTAGTTTTTTTCTTGTTTATTTTGAGTCCATATCGAATGCAATAATCGTTAATTCTATTTAACAATTCTTGTAGCGACTCCAGGGTGTCTGCCATTATAACGGTGTCATCAGCGAATCTTATGTTATTTACTATTCTTCCGTTTATAGAGATTCCATCACTTAGTTCCGCTATCGCTTCCTGAAATATGGCTTCACTGTACACGTTAAACAGTAGCGGCGACAGTACACAACCCTGTCTTACCCCTCTCTTTATATCAATATTCTCGGACTCTTGTTCGTCTATCTTTATATTGGCCTTTTGATTCCAATACAGATTGATGATAATTCGTAAGTCTCGTCTGTCTATATCTGTTTTTCAATAATTCTATTAGTTTTTCATGTCGGACTCTGTCGAACGCTTTTTCGAAGTCGATGAAACAGGAGTAAATATCCAGGTTCATATCTAAGCATCTTTGAGAGAGGACATTAAATGCAAACAATGCCTCTCTTGTTCCAAGTCCTTTGCGGAACCCAAATTGGGTATCATCCATATCATTTTCTAGCTTTCTGTATAATCTTCCATGAATCACCTTTAGAAATATTTTGAGGGTATGGCTTATTAGTGATATTGTCCTATAGTCTGAACAATCTTTGGCATATATTGTTTTAGGTATTGTTACAAAGGTGGATACCAACCATTCCTGAGGTATTTTTTCCGGTTTTATATACTTCATTAAACATATCCAGTAGTACAGGTAGAGTTTCATCGCCTAGACATTTCAGTAATTCTGCGGGTATTTCGTCTGGACCTACAGTTTTTCCGTTTTTTGCCTTTCGTATTGCTTGTTCGATTTCCTCCATTATGATCTCTGGTCCCGTTTCGCTATCGATTTCTTCCGGTTCTTGTCTATTATCCTCAAACAGATCTGTTCTGTACGCCTTCCACTTTTTTAATTTCTCTTTGACTTCCATAATAATTTTTCCATTTATGTCTTTAAGAAGGCCATCTTTCTTTTTTCGCTGTGTATTTGTGATTTCCTTTATTTTCTTATGCATATTAAAGCTATCATGTTTTTTTGAATATTCTTCTATTTCACTGCATTGATTTGTCAGCCAGGTGGATTTGGCCTCTTTTATTTTCTTTATTATTAACCTCTGTATTCCTTTGTATTTTGCCTTATTCCTGCCTTTATGTTTCCTTCTTTCCTCCATTAACTCTAGGATTTCTGAAGTCATCCATCTCTGTTTTTTTCTTATTTTTGTCTGTAATATTTTCTTTCCTGCCTCTACTAACGTTTCTTGTATCATGTTCCATTTGTCATTAACATCTGCTGTCTTTATCACGTCTTGTTTGATTTTCTTTAAGTTATCATTTATTTCTTGTTTTAAACTCTGACGTATAGGTTCTTCTTTTATCTTTGAGACATCGAATCGTGGTATATTTGTTTGTTTTTGGATCTTTTTTAATTTTATCTTCATTACGCCTACTAGTGGATTATGGTCTGAATTTATGTCAGCTCCGGGGTATGTTCTCACAGACTTTATAGTGTTTTTATATCTGGATTTGATTAAAATGTAATCTATCTGGTTTCTTACAATGTGATCTTCCGAATCCGCCGGTGATTTCCAGGTATAAAGTCTTCTTTTAGGTAGTTTAAATAATGTATTCATTACTACCATTTGGAATTTGTAATTTTTTTAATTTTGAAAAAAATTTTTTTTTTTCAAAATAAGTAACCTTAACATTATTAATTAAAAGTGATACAAAAAACAAAAATTCTGAATATTGGATTTTGTGCTTTAATATAAGACAAAAATTGGTCTGTAAGACAAAAGATATGGCTGTGCAAAATTTACATATACTCGTGATTAGTGACTCGTTCAAGACCTTTTCACTACAGCCTTGTCAAAAATGAGCACTTTGAACTGATGAATCTTACAGAGTATATAAACAATACCTAAATAACTTGTGAAGCGGTAACGATTAATTTCATTTGAGATGCAAATTTACTACGTGATTTTTACGATTTTTTTTTAACAAAAAAAGGGAACATTATTTTGATCACGTACTTCTAATATTGGAAACTTTTTCTTCTTCTCGTTGTTCTTATGCCCTATAAAAGCGTCGGACTTTTGTATATCACCTATCCATCTTTCACCCATTTCTTCCAAACCTTCCGGTCTCCTGCTATTTCCTTCAGTTTTCCCTCTCTTGGTCACGATTTTCTCGATTTGTTCCATCCTCCCCTTTTTCTTTTCCCCTGTCTTTCGGCATCTGGCACCTTCTTTACTAGTCTGTTCTCGTTTAGCCTAGATATATGAACGTTTTCAAAAAAGTTGTAATGAGTTGTCCCCTAAAAGTGCTTGATATTTTGGTTATTTTACATTGAAATATTCGATTTTAAATTTGACGAATAAGAACATATTTTCATTAGCTGTAACTATGCTTCTGCTGGGTCTACACAGTTCACATTCTGGGCCTTTTTTTACTTTTTTATAGTCTATATTTTTACTCAGAACTTTTTGTCGACAAAATACTTACTTTTTGAGTTATGTTGCGAAACACCTTCTAAAAACGTGTTTTTTATTGTTTAAAAATGAACATATTCACTCGCAAATAACTCAAAAAGTATTGACTTAGTGAAAAAACTATATAGAACAAAAGGTGTTTAGAATTAGTCGGTTTCTCCAATTCCAATTTACTTTGAACGTATGTTTTTTCACCCCCAAGAAAGGGTGAAACTCACCCCCAGAACAAAGGCACACATCGGCACAATATATCAATCACCTTTTTTATTTGACGTGTTTTCTATATGTATGCCAAATTTCATGTTAATCCAAGCGGTTCTTTAAAATTTTGATGTTTTGCAATATTTTACCGTGAGTGAGTGGACTAATACCGAAATATCGTCATCATACCAACTACCATTTGGAGAATAATTAGTTTATAAATTAAATTAAAACCGAACCCTCATCAGGTGTATCGTTCAATAATGAAAATTATTAAGCTATTATCTTTGAATTGATATGATTCTAAATTAATTTTTAAATTATTATCAGTGGCGTTTCACATTCCTACAAATAATGGGTAATATTCGTTTAGTAAGTAGACAAAGACGGATTATTTGGAACGTTCGTTTAAAGATAGTTACTACAAATAAAATGATATCTTTGGATGGTGAAATGATTGTGAAAAGTGAGAGTTTTAAATACCTAGGATCGGTATTACAGAGTTCAGTAATGGGAAATAGTTGGCGATGCATGCAATATGATTAGGGTTGGATGGATGAAATGGAAGGAAGCGAGTGGGAGTGGTGTATTGTATGACAGAAAAATTCCAAAGAAGCTGAAGGGAAAATTCTATAAAACAGCCATAAGACCGGCTATGATGTACAAAACTGAATGCTGGGCAGTTAAAAAGAATGGGGAACAGCGAATGCATGTGGCGGAAATGAGAATGTTTAGATGTATGAGTGGAGTAACAAAAATGGATAAAATTAGGAATGAGTATATTAGGGGAATTCTACGGGTGGCACCAATAGATGCCAAAATGAGGGAGCATTGGTTAAGATGGTTTGGACATGTTCAACGTCGAGACGTTAATCACCCAATGGAGAGTTCCTGGAAAAACAGAAAAGAAAGACCAAAGAAGACCTGGGGAGACGCTTAGGCAGAACAGTTAGGCAAACTTATAGAGAAATGTAATTATGGAAGCCGACCCCCATAGGGATAATGGCAAAGAGATTATGATTTGGTTAATAAACAGAACATTGAATGCAAATTTAACTGCAATAAATGAATATGTTTGTTCATCATCAAATTATGTTCAAATCATTGTGCATCGAAGGTTATATTTTATCGATCCACACAATTGATTTTCTTATTCGTCTGACATCAGTGTAATTTACCTTCTTTGCGTATAATGTTATATATGGTATTTTCTTGGATTATATTATTAAGTTGGTAGCAAGCACGTGGTTAGATAATAAAGTACTTAAGGGGACATCGAAGGTTCTGGGCTACGTAGCAATGGACTATCGACATTGCTCAGTCATATTGGAAGTCTGCACCTCAGAAACTACCAAGGGTCAAATCTAGACTAAGATCAGAGCCTACTAGAAATAAAACTAATACCAAAAAATTGAGCGTTCAAAAGAAAAAATGTAGATGCACAGAAAGATACGAGGTGAAATCCACAAAAAATTAAAAAGTAAAGAGAATAGCTTAAAAACAAGACGCGCAACACTAAAAAGGCAAATTCTTAAAATGGTAGATTCAAAGAATGATATTTATACTACAACCGTACTGGAAAATATTCAAACTATAAACTTGTTCTGGTATGAAAATTGGTCATCGTTGATGTGCTCTATTCTATTTTTTCTGAAACAAACTATTCCGATTGTTTTTAAATAACGGCTATCTTAAAACAGTTAATATTCAATAGAGACACAGAGAACAAGCCGATTAGTTCAGAGAAGTAAGGTTTTTGTCAGGAAACTTGAGCAGAAAGGTTGCAAATGGGTTTTTGGGTACTATATAGGTACCTAATACATTATAAATACAAAAATGCCCGTCACAGTTCGGACGAGAAATTTAGTTATTAACAAATAAGGATCAACATTGGCAATTCTTTCTTTTAAATCGCTACAGGTAAAAATAGGATAATCAAATATCATATCTATAATATTCTTCTTTTAGTATATGATCCAAGGTTTAAAATAGCACTTTTTGAATTTTGTTCCGATCATTTGTTGCTTCGGAAATTGCAAAATAAAACTAAAATTAATAAGATAAAAAAATTGCTATAACTTTTGCGAAAATGTCCTTAAGACTTTCATTTTGCATTAAAAGTTGACTCAAACAGTCTATATAATGCACAAAAAATTCAGGACGATTCGTCAGTTAGTTTAAATTTTATTCAATTTATTTATCCCAAAGATCTTTTTTTGGAAATGTTATTGTCCAGAAAATAATAATGATATAGCAATTCTGTGAAAATCGCATGAAAGAAGAAAAGTTATAGTTTCAAATTGTTGAAAAAAATCATTAAAAAGTCGTTTTTATCCCTCCAAAAACATTTTACTAAAGTAGAGTCATTTTTGCCTTATGAACAATTTGAATAGCTTTGTTAATATTTACTGTAGAGTTAATCTACTTTGAAATTTCAAAAGCTGGTATGTATTTCTACACGAACTAAAAAAAATTGCCTAGGTTCATTAGGGTCAAAATTAGCCCCTTTTATTATTTAATTCACAGTAGTTACTTCTATATAGGTACATAAAATTCTCCTGTAACAGTGTTAGTTACCATACTACTACGAAACGACTTAACCGATTTTTATGAAATTTTACACGTATATCTTATAGGACTAAGAATAGGTTATAATCTATTTTTCATACCCATAAGTTATAAAGGGGGTTGCCCCCGACATTTTTTTTATTTTTTTGGACAAAATTGTCTACCCTAATTTTATATGATGTAAAACTAAAATAATACATACAACCCCTAATTTTCACTCTTCTATCACTAACCCCTATTTGTTAATAGCCATTTATATATTTACATCTATAAAATTCTCCTGTCACAGTGTTAGTTGCCATATTCCTCCGAGATCGCTTGACCGATTTTTATGAAATTATATACCTATGTATATTCGGAAGGTCTTAGAATCGGTCGTAATTTATTTTCCATATACCTGAGTGATAAGGGGGGTTCCCTCTAACATTTTGTAATGTTAGGTGGGGATATGTGTACATAACTTACTCTATAAGACTACGAGTACATACAAATTAAAAAAATTTGATCAAAATCCATCAACAAGCTCTGGAGATATTAATCACAGCATATGTTTGAAGAATCAGTTTCATTTTTTGAATCCACGGATTTTAATAATTTCCCTCCCCCGACCACGAATCGATTTCGTTAGGACGTCATTTTTAAAGCTTTATTAACCGCTCTGTTGAGGTTCGAAGTTTACTCAAAATTTTACACATAAACTATATACCTTCAACTTCAAAATGGCGCTAGTTAGGTTGCCTAATTATTATATAAACAAAGTAACCGTCAATTAAATAAAAAAAGTGGCTAAATTTGACCATAATTAACTTAGGCAAAAAGTTTTTTTTTGAAAATTCGTGTAAAAATACCAGCTTTCCAAATCACATTTTAGTTTTAGCCTACATTCAATATTAACAAAGTTATTCAAATCGTAAATTGTTTATAAGCCAAAAATGACTCTGCTTTTTTAAAATGTTTTAGGAGTGATAAAAATGACTTTTTAATGATTTTTTTTTAAATAAGTTGGAAATATGACTATCCTTCTTTTATGTGGTTTTCACAGAATATTATTTTCTGAATAATAACATTGCGAAAAAAAAGTTCTTTGGGATAAACAAATTGAATAAAATTTAAACTAATTGACAAATCGTCTTAAAATTTTTTGTGCATTATAAGGACTGTTTGACTCAACTTTTCATGCAACATAAAAGTCTTAAGGTCATTTTTGGAAAAGTTATACCAAATTTTTTATTTTCGAAATTTTACTTTTATTTTGCAATTTTCGAAGCAACAAATGATACGACCAAAATTCAAAAACTGCTGTTTTAAACCTTGGCTCATCTACTAAACGAAAAATACTATAAATAAGATATTTAGTTACCCTGTTTTTACTTGTAGCGGTTTAAACGAAAAAACTGCCATTTTTGACCATTATTTGTTAATAACGAAAATTCTCGTCCGAACTGTGACCGGAACTTTTGTATTTATAATATTAGGTATATAGTACCCAAAAAACCCATTTGCAACCTGGCTGCTCAAGTGTCCCGAACATGGTATAATTTTGCCTTATTTCCCTGGCGTAGATTTTATGATGAACAATTAGATCAACATCCACACAATCTTGAATATAAAAAACTATCATAATATTGTATATTCCAAATTTAACAAATCAACTAACTTCCTTATTTAAAGACTACACAAATATAAAAAATACAGAAAGCTTACATCAAAAACCATATTTTCAAAAATTAGAGATAGGACACCATTGATGTATAATAGCAATGTTATAATAATATATTTTATTATAAATGATATATTATATCAATAATTGATATACATATTATATCAATTACAGTGTTTAGGTTGCCAGGGATATTATATTGGACAAACCGGTTACTGTTTAACAACGTATAAGGTCAACACAAAACTGACTGCAAAACACGAAACAACACAGGCGCTGTTGTCGAACACTTTATACAAACAGGCCACCAGTTTGGTAATGAAAACGTAAAAATATTAGAATCATTCTTCTTCTTTATGTGCCGTCTTCTACCGAAGGTTGGCGACCATCAAACGATGGTCGTTTTAGAATCATTAACAAATTATAAAAATAGGCTGTTTCGCGAGATGAATCATATCAATCGAAATTAATAAGAACACTATTAACTAGAAAACTGACACTTGTAATCGTAGTAATATGTATTGTGTAAACATAAAACATTTTAAATGCTTCATACCAACGTCAAAATAAAATAGTCAAAAATCATAAACGAAACCTCCCTGCAAATAATTTTTAAAATCTAAAGAAGAAAGTTAATGGTTTTCGAATTTCATTATGTAATGTGTTGGGCCTATGTTTTAACAACTCATCTCTGTGAGTTCTTATTTAGTCTTATTCGTATTAGTCTTGAATTACTCTCCACCACTGTATGAATTTCGTTGCTCCACCCAAACTATTTGCAAAATATAAATAGACGACATTTTTTAGTTCGATGAAAGGAAACTCCCTGTCACTAACTTATTTTTTGTTCTTAATATTTTTGGTTAAAGAAAGCGTGCAAAACGATTAATTTGTAGAGTTGGGCGCAGCTAGTATTTGATCACCGGGGGCGGATGAATTTCCAAGAAGGTGATATTATGTTATAAAGGATATTAAGTGATAATTTTGCGTAGTAACTAAAGCATGAATTTGTGTTCTTAAGTTTTGAATATGTTAACTCTTTTAAAACCGTCATTTTTTCTGCAACCTCTCACTTGCTATTCCAATTCTCTTGGTGGAGATTGTTAAGGATGATTATGTGGGAGGGATGCTGATCCTAAAACTATCGTCTTCATATGGTCTTCTACGGTCTTCATCTTTACCATCGTTAACTCACTGGAACAAATATTTATCAAAGGCAGTCCTTTCTCCAATTCTCTTGGTGGAGATTGTTGAGGATGATTATGTGGGAGGGATGCTGATCCTAAAACTATCGTCTTCATATGGTCTTCTACGGTCTTCATCTTTACCGTCGTTAACTCACTGAAACAAATATTTATCAAAGGCAGTCCTCGGGACTTTGTCAGATCGACTGCATAAGCTCTCCTCCTATGCAAGACAAACCTCTTATGTTATCCTTGTAAAGACAGTGCAAAAAGCTCTTGTATCAAAGCTCTATCTATCCTATCATAGCAAGAGTAAGTTCTGTCACAGCAGTGTTACTATGTACTATTTGTACTATGTGTTACTATTTGGAGGCTCGGCTGAAGAACCCTGATTTCAGCTATTGAGGCATCTGATGGTTTTGTAGGATACCTTTCAAAACCTGTATTATGCCTTGAAATGAGCAGCCCTTGATGCTTTGTAGAAGGCTTCGTCAATCGTGTAGACTAGGAATTGCGCGTCCTCTCCGATATTCCGATTTTTCCATATTTAGTCTTCCGCAAGGTCCTGAGTATCTCGGACATGTGATGCGGGGCGAGAAGTATGGCATCCTGCGACTCATAATGCAAGGAAAGATAGATGGCAGAAGAAGCATCGGAAGAAGACGAATTTGATGGCTGAAGAACCTGAGAGAATGGTTTGGATCCAGCTCAAAACAACTATTTAGAGCTACTGCCTCGAAAATTAAAAGAGCTATGATGATTGCCAACCTCCGTAGCGGAGATGGCACCTTAAGAAGAAGAAGGTCCTGAGTTTGTTTCCTTAGACGGGTTCTAAGTTCTAATTTATATTATAATTTTAAATTTATATTATAACCAAACTGCCAACATTAAAGTGGACGACCAGTTAACACAGGTAGTCTCAATAGATAGAGGAGTGAGACAAGTATGCATTCTGTCCCCGGTATTATTTAATATAACTCTGAACATATCTTCGAACAAGCGCTGGGAGAATTACAGGAAGGCGTATTAGTTAACGTAAGTGCGTCTAACTAAACAACGTCAGAAATGCCGACGGCGCAGTAGTTTTTGTTGATGGTTTGCAAAGAATAATATCGCGCATGTAAGATATAAAACATGGACTTGATCTCAATACGAAAAAAACAAAGCACATGGTAGTCAGTAAGCGCGAAATATTAAATACACGGCTTTTGGTTAACCAACAAGCAATTGACAGGGTGGACAGTACAGTACACATACCTTGGTACCAACATAAACTTAACAGCCAATGGGACCAGACTTGTGAAATAAAACAACGCATAGGAAAAGCGAGATCAGCGTTCAAGGAATGCAAGATAATTACATAACACAATTAAAGAGCACAAACTAGAATATCTTGGACATGTTATGAGGAATGAACAGAGATATAGATTGCTTGTTGCAACTTATCCTTCAGGGCAAGGTATTTGGAAAAGACGACCAGATAGAAGAAAAATATCTTGGATTCAAAACCTGAGAAAGTGGTTCAATACACGACAACCGGACTATTCAGAATGGCAGCAAGCAAAGTTAGGATAGCCATGCTGATCGCCAACATCCGGAACGGATAGGCGCGTCATAAGAAAAAGAAGAAGAAGAGTGGTTTTGATAGTTGCTTCATCAGCCTCTTTTTCGAGGACGCGGATGAGGATCAAAGCTACAGATAATTCTAAATGTCAACAATATAAAGTCTTGTAACTTGGTACGAGGATATAGTTTTTTTATAATAAGTATACACTTTCTATCCAGTTTATTCAGTATTCAGTTTTAACCAATTTTATCAGATCTGCATACGTGTAAATTGTTCTACAGGTTAAAACAAATTGGTTCGTTTTTAGTTCGGTGTCAGATCCTTCGATTTATTTTTTTTTAGTTAGTGGTACGTTACAATAAATTAAGCTTTCTATTTATGCTATATAACCACAAAATAATGATACATCTCTTGACGTTAAACCGTGAATAAAAAGTAATAACCGCTTTGGGGCTAAATGTATACATTTACCTCCAATGATGACTTAATTATTGATATTCTGTAACATTCGACAATGGACTTTCTCTCTTCCGGAGATATAAGCCTCTAAGATCGTTTATTATAGTTATTTTTTGATGTTTTGTGTTTTATGGCAATATCGATACATGTTAGCTTGTAACGGTCTAAATTAACATTTATAACATTTTCTGTTATACCAATCTCTGTCTTGTAAAAAGGGCTATTTTTGACCCTTTCGAGGGGCATATCTCAGACCCAAGTCCACCTAGAGGGCTAAAAAAGTAGTTATGGCTTATTTTTAAAGGTACAATAATATATTAATAGTTGAATGGACAAAAGTGGTCGAAAACTAAAAAAATAATAAGGGTGCTGAGCATGTATGATCTCGTTTACGTTCTAGACAACTTTGCTGGATCAGATAATTTGATCTGCTTAAAATCTGCTCAAAAGTAAAAGTTAAAGTAAGAAGACTGCATACTTGGGGCACATATTATGAGGAGAACGATACACTTTTCAGCAACTGATACTTGAAAGAATGATAGAGGTTAAGAGTGGTCTGGGACGTAAAAATATGTCATGGCTGCATAATATTCGCGAATGGACAGGAGTACACGGCTACGAAATGCTTCGCAGTGCTGCTTAAAACAAAATTATTTAATCCTGACTATCTAACATCTCACCTGACAAGAAAATGTTCGGTGGACGCCTACGCAGAAATGCACGGCACCTTAAGAAGAAGAACAAAACCTGCTTTATTAATATTACTTTTTTATATAACGATTTCCATCAAATTTGTATACTAATTTTTCTTTTTTTTTCAGGTAAGAAAACGAACATTATTTAACTACTAAGACATTTGGTATGTATATTCAAAAAATAAGAATGTACCGATAAGTACAAAAAATTTTCGGTAGAAAATTTTTATGCAACTTAAATTTTGATATAGATTTTCAGACTAAAATGTTATAGTCCTTGGGCCCACATATAAAATTATTATGTATGACCACACCGTCGAAACTTTTTGTACATGTTATTTGGGTGGAGTCGGACAAATTTGGAGCTTGGCGCAGTATGGTAGTGGGGCGTTTGTCTGTCAAGCTGTCAAGAAGTTGTCAATTTTATACAAGAAAAAATGTATAACCAATATTTATTGGTTTTATCATATAAATCGCGAAAACAATATTGTCGGACAAAAATATTGGGCCATATGACGCGCCGGATACGCTAAATATGTCAAATTGATGAAAATAATAAATTTATTACCACATGGCTAATTTTAACAGAATCTACCAAAAAACCTTTACAATAATGTGGTAACCTTGTCGGACAATTTTCACGGGGCATATGCGCAGTCGGATGCGCCGAAGATGTCAATTTTCTGGAATTTTTTTATTTACAACAATTTTTCCGACAAAAATAGGAGGTTATAAGTAATTATATTCTAAATCAAAAAATCTAAGTGTTCGACAAAAATATTGGGGCAAATCGACCGTCGGACAAAATTTTTCATTTTTATTAGTAAATTATACTTTTAAACTGTACTGGGTTCGTGCATCCCTTATCTTCACAACCATTTTTCCGAAAAAAGTAGTAGGTTACAAGTAATTATATTATTAAACAAAAAATGTAATTATCTAACAAAAATATTGGGGCAAACGAACAGAAAACTTAATTCATTTAATTTATCGACGTCCTTAAGAGGAGGCATTGTCAAAAAAAAATTTAAAACAGTTTTTCTCGGTTACTTTTGAATCGATTTAGCTTAAAATTGGTACACACACTAAGTACAACATTTAAAAGGGCGTGACGTAGAGTTGTACCCAAAATTTTCCAGAATGTTTTCCGACAAGAGGGAAAATTTTGGAAAAGTTTTGACATGAAAATGTGTGTACATACTCCTTGAACAATGACAAACATCGTTCTGTAGCTTTTTTCTCGAATTTTCAAACAAAATTCCGACAAGAGGGAAAATTTCGGAAATTTTTTTGAAAATTTTGGACTCATTATTTTTGTCCGACAAGTGATCCAATATGCATTACACATATAAAAAACAGTACAAAATAAAAATGACATCTGTGGTAATAAATAAAAAATTCCAGGAGATTGACATCTTCGGCGCATCTGACTGCGCATATGCCCCGTGAAAATTGTCCGACAAGGTTACCACATTATTGTAAAAAGGTTTTATGGTAGATTCTGTTGAGATTAGCCATGTGGTAATGAATTTATTATTTTCATAAATTTGACATATTTAGCATGTCCGGCGTGTCATATGGCGCAATATTTTTGTCCGACAAAATTGTTTTCGCTGTTTATTTTGATAAAAACCATTGATTAAAATAAAATGACCAATGTGGTTATACATTTTTTTCTTGTATAAAATTGACAACTTCATGATAGCTTGACAGACAAACGCCCCACTCATAATGCGCCAAGCTCCAAATTTGTCCGACTCCACCCAAATAACAAGTAAAAAAAGTTTCGACGGTGTGGTCATAAATAATAATTTTATATGCGGGCCCAAGGGCTATTAAAGATTGGTTAATTTATAACTATTTTTCTTAGTTTTTAACCCTTTTTTGGTTTACTGTTTTAGTTGGGAATAAGCCTCAATTTTTTACTTTAAAATGAATTTCATTTGACTGTTTGATCTTCACTTTCGAAATCTTTATCAAAATACAAAACATGTTTTTGTTGACTGGTAAAAAATATTTGAGAACATACACCTGTAGTCAGTTTGACATAGACTAATCAACGGCATAGCAGCAATGATTGGAGGTTGAAACGATAACATGAGGACTTTAAAAAACGTTAAAATGAAAACCAACCTTATATTAAATTGCACTCATAAAATTATTAATGATTGACTTTCCCATACATTCTCTTTGAACAAACAAATCTTGATTTAGGTCAATTTTCTAGAAGCTGTTTGCATTATCAGTGACTTTATTATATTTTACACGAAACCACCCATGTAAGACAGATCTGGTAAATATATCGTGAGAATAATACCTTAAATAAAATAATTGGCACTTAATTTTAAATTAATTAATAAACTTAAGGAAGTTGTAACCAGAAAGGATGGTCCCATGATGGTTTATGTAGTACTGGTAGTTGAATTTATATCTTCATCGAGTCATGCGATGGGTACGATAATGATGTTCTCACCGACGACCGTTCGATAAATCTATTAGTGAATCCAGTCGTTATATCACAGAAAAAAATTTAAAGGAAACACATTACTTAGCAATAATTAAAGGATTAGCCAATTGTGTAAAAGTTAATTAATGCAACATACGGAGTAATTAAATAGTAGTAGTCAATTAGTAAGATTCGATTAGGTATATCTTACTAAATTTAAGTAGGAGGGCACGCTTTTGTTGTTTGGTTAGAATTATCACTCACTATAACATGTTAGCCACAGCTGCCCTTTATCCTTTTTATCATAATTTTCTTTGCTTTTTACCATATCTCAGCAACTGCCAGCAACATTGCAGCCTATATTTACTCCAATGAAATTAATCCAATCCTAACATATCCTAAAATCTGTATAATTTTTTTCGAATATACATTGATAATAGAGGCTGATGATTGCCAGTCCAAGTAATCCGCCACTTATTGACCAATTGTTTCCAGTAGATAAGCTGGTAAGCGGAAGGACACTCGTTTGTTCTAAAACCACTGACTGTTTAGATTACCTTTCGCGCATCATGTCTAAAAATTCGAAACCTATGATATCAATCCTTTTACCATTATTGAAGAAGAACTCATCAACAGATCGTAGACACTAGTTCTTCTATCAAATACAAGTAGATTCAGCTTCATCCTAATTTAATGTTGAAATCTATTTATGCTTCTTCGATTACACTAAAGGCGTTCAATTGTGTAAAGTGGTGTAAAGCTACTGTTAATCATAGAAAATATGGGATTCTAATGCGTCTAATTCTTCGACTTAGCTACTAGAACGACTTTTCTACAACATAATTGGTCCAAAGCTACTTGAAACAATACCTGTTCAGGCAGGTTGCCGACTCAAAAGAAGCTGCACAAATCATGTTCTTTCACTTACCACATTTATTGAGGCAGGGTTCCAGAGAAAACTAAAACTACAGTCGCATTCATATACTTAACAGCGGCCTACTATAGAGTATGGAGAGAAGGCATGATAAACAAGCTCCTACGTAACTAAGTAAAATCCCCTGTAAATTCACCGTTCGAATAATCAACAGCATGCTGGGTGACCGAACGTTTCAAGTGATCATGGGAACCGACATCAGCATCCCAAGAAAACTACAAAACAGATCCACAGGGATCTGTCCTAGCTCCTCGTCTCTTTAGCCTGTACATTGCTGATACACTAGAAACTAGATCGAGGAAGTTTGGTTACGCAGATAACTGGATCTTTGCAACAAGGTGTAAGTCATTTGAAGAAACAAAAGAAATCCTCACAGAGGACTTACACACAGTGGGAAAGTATTTCCGTAAATGGAGGTTCCAACCAAACGTTGCGAAAACAGAGGTTTCCACTTTCCACCTGAATAACAAGCTTGCAGGAAGAATACTCAACATCCATTTCGAAAACACCACACTCGCCTACAATAAAACACCAAAGTACCTTGGGGTAACTCTTGACAGAAGCCTCTCCTTCAAAGAACATCTGACAAAAACAGCGAAAAAACTTAAATCCAGAAACAACATCATCGAGAAACTGTGCGGCGCAACATCAGGAGCATCGGCTTCCACCTTGAGATCATCTGCCCTGGGCCTTGTTTTCTCAACCGCGTAATACTGCTCTCCAGCCTGGCTTAACAGCCTACATATACACAAAGTAGATGCCCGATTGAACAATACAATGCGAGTTTTTAAATCTACCCCTACGAAATGGCTCCCAGTACTGAGCCACATTCCACCACCCAAACTACGGCGCATACACTCCCTCACTAGTGGGTACAGAGAGATAATTGATAACGAGAGCCGTCAATCCATCAATCTGTTGTCAATCCGACAACTTTTGCAAAAAACCGCACATTATTTTTGGGAGATTGTAATTTTTGATATTATATGATAGTTACTCTTAATTGGTTTATTAATTATGTTTAAAGCTTCCTTAATAACTTTTTAGACCACAAGAAAACAAAAACTATATAAATTATATTTCGAAGGACACGACAACAACTCGGACATCATATTTACATCTTATTTAGGAACTACATTGGTGGTACTAAAGCATAATTACAATGCTGGTGGTTCCTTAAAAGGTGTCCTCAAAAATCACTGCCATTGTGTATTGTTTTTGCTGAGAATCTCCGACAATGTTAATTGGTAAGTGAAAACGATGTCACTAAAACAAATAGGGGAGATTTGGGACCAAATACTAAATATCGTTGTACACGGATTTGTTTTTATTCAAGACATAACAATAAAATATAATGGAACAAGGCCTAAAAATGGGAAAACCAGAAAACTATAATTGTACTATAGTATATCGCACAAAATTTGTTGAATGCGTTTTAGAGAAAACTGTGGTAACCTAAGATGGGCAGGAAATCGAGCAAGACCACAGCACAACAACAAATTCTTATGTCACAGCCAGTGGGAAGTAGACAAAAAGGTAGACCAAAACTTAGTGAACGGATAGTGTAGGTGATGATGCTAGGTGAGAGGTAGAGAAATATGTGCAGCAAACTAGCAACAGTTGGCAATGGATATGGCTGAATGGTGAAATA
This sequence comes from Diabrotica virgifera virgifera, assembly GCF_917563875.1. Taxonomy (NCBI): domain Eukaryota; kingdom Metazoa; phylum Arthropoda; class Insecta; order Coleoptera; family Chrysomelidae; genus Diabrotica; species Diabrotica virgifera. The sequence continues at coordinate 114,244,846 of NC_065451.1, read as the reverse complement.
GACTTGGGAAGGTCAAGGCGCTACTATAGAACTGTAGCACCAATGACGATGATAATCCATCAATCACAAGAAGTTATTTTTGTACAAACAAATTTTCTTTCGCACTGACCATCTCTCTCTTTAATGCAAACCCCCCGAATGGAGTGTAGTGGTCGACGTAATGTCGTGTATTGTCCATCTCCAAAGATCTCTGGTTATTTCTTTTAACTCATGCATAGTAGTCCAGGGCGCATCTGTTTTGAGATGGACGTTGAGAGGTGACTCAAATGTTTTTGCAGAAATTGCTTGAAAATAACTCAAATAATAATATTTGAGTTATCCTCCCACTTAAAATGATCCGGATCATTCCGGAGAAAAAATTCGATTTTTTTATTGGTTTTTTGATTATAACTTTAAAACTTTTCTTTACTGAGGAAAGTTGTACTAACATAAAAGTTGCGTAATTAAATTTCCTACAATATAGAATTGGTTAAAAATTTAAAAAATAGTCACCCTTGTTGCAAAATAGCAATAATTACGAAAAAAACCATACAAAAACAAGTATTCGCATTTTACGTTTTTCTACCATTTATGCTACACTTAAGACCTTCATATTTTACCCAGAAAAACTTTATGATATAGTAAAATCACACTGTAAGTTTCATTAAGGTCGATTTAATAGATTTTGCAAAATAAATTTTGCAATCCAGCTTTCACAAAAAAATTTCATTTTTTTGAATGTTGCAGGACTGAAAATATAGCAGATAGCAAATTGAATTTTTTTTGCTTAGAGAAGTGTACTGTACCTTTCATTTGCAATTTGCAAAATTAAAATCGATTAGTTACCACGGCGTCAGGAAATTTTTTAAATAAACATTAATTTTTGGTGCTACGCGCAGGACAGCGGTGTTTGATTCACACAAGTTGATTTCTACCAAAATTTCTTCCAATCTTTATCTAATATATTATTTTCTTACTCTATATTTTGTTGTATTTTAATATTTTAATTCCACAAAAATCAAACTAATTTTATTATTGTTTGTGAAATATTGTTTAAACAATTGTATATGTTTAAAAATAATAAACTTTTATTTTCTAAGTTAAAATATATGAACAAAGAAAGTTTTTGCTAAAAAAAGTGTTATTTGAAAGGATAGAGTGTGTGTTTTTATTTTGCAATAAACAAATTTATTTATTTATATCGAAATGTAATAAAAATTAAAATGTATCAATCATTATCAAAGGTTATTGGAATACCCAATCACAGCAAACTATCCGCTGTCCTGCGCATAGCACCAATAATTAATGTTTATTTAAAAAAATTTCTGACGCCGTGGTAGTTAATCGATTTTAATTTGGCAAATTGGAAATAAAAGGTACAGTACACTTCTACACGCAAAAAAAATTCAACTTGCTATATGCTTTATTTTTAGTCCTGTAACATTTTGAAAAAATGAATTTTTTTGCGAAATTGGATTGCAAAATTTATTTTGCAAAATCCATTAAAACGATCTTAATGAAATTTACAGTATTGTTTTACTGTATCATAAAGTTTTTCTGGGTGAAATATGAAGGTCCTAAGTGTAGCATAAATGGTTGAAAAATGTAAAATGCGAATACTTGTTTTTGTATGGTTTTTTCGCAATTATTGCTATTTTGCAACAAGGGTGACTATTTTTTAAATTTTTAACTAACTCTGTATTATAGGAAATTGAATTACGCAACTTTTATATCAGTACAACTTTTCTCGGAAATGAATACTTTTAAAGTTATAATCAAAAAACGAAGAAAAAAACCGAATTTTTCCTTCATTTTTTGACATTTTGATTATTTAAACAATGTTCCGGATCTTTTTGAGTGGGAGGATAACTCAAATATTATTATTTGAGTTATTTTCAAGCAATTTCTGCAAAAAAATTTGAGTCACCTCTCAACGTCCAAATGTACTAATATTTTTACAGATGCGCCCTGGTCTATAGGTCTTTTGCATATTCCTGTAATTTTATCGACCCATTTTGTTATGGAGCTTCCTCCTGATCTTCGGTCTTCCATCCAAACTTTATCAACTAGTATAGTGAAGTTAATATACAATAGAAGACCATAGATTGTCTTACAAGATAAGTATTCCTACGTATATTTAAACATACATAAATATTGTCAATACCAACTAAGTTGTAATGTCTAGTTCAACTGTTATTTGATGTTGATAAAATACCTAGTACAATCCATTTATGTAAGTATATAAAAGAAATACCGAAATCCAGTCAATGATATGTATCAAAAATATTCGTTCAATTAACCTCAAGCCGAAAGTAACTCAATGTATTTTAAAGAGATATTATCTCAAATGCTAATGGTAATACGATAAATACTCTTAGTTTTTACTAATGAGGTGTTAATTGATCTAATTACTAATTCAAAACCAGATAAGATAGAACCCACGTATGTTATATAGAAACTTGTTTCAAAATATATGTACACTTCTTCCATAGTAAATTCGAAGATGAACTTCGAAAAAAAAAGACAATAAAACATCCGTTAGAAATAATTAATACAATAATAGAAATTAAATAAAAAAGAATATAAATAATAAACGGGGTGAATTTATAAAGTCATTACGATTGTAGAGAGACTCAAAAGAGTTAGATAATATATGTAGAAGAGGTATGTTTGATCGAGTACAGCACGCCAAGATGATGCAAATACTAAAAGAAGCAGGAATTAACAATCAAGATCTGAAAATAATTAGAAGCCTTTACTGGAATCAGACTGCAAACCTCAGAGTTGAAGGTAAACACACCGAATATGTGAACATCATGCGTGGAGTGAGGCAAGGCTGCATTTTGTCCCCTCTAATTTTTAATCTATTCTCTGAAAGAATATGCATCGAAGCTTTGCACGAAAATGAAAAAGGTATTCTACTAAACGGGTAACGGATGACACCATAGTCTTTGCGGAGAACCTAGAACACCTACAAGTCCTCATAAATAAAATCACGTGTTACACTCAACAATATGGACTCAATACAAACGTAGAGAAGACAAAGCTTATAATCATTAACAAGAAAAAGATAACAGAAGGTCAACTCTACATTAAACAAATCCCTGTAGAAAGAGTGACGTACTACAACTACCAAGGCACCATAATAAATGAAGAATGGACCAACAACCAAGAGGGCGCATCGGAAAAGCTAGATCCACCTTCAACCGTATTCTATTTTAAGAGCCACAACCTTTCTTTTGGCATAAAAGTAAAAATGCTGCGATGCTACGTCTTCTCTATCTTTTTTATGGTGTTGAATCGTGGACCTTGAACGAAGATCTTCTTCTTCTTCAGTCTTCAGTAATCCACCTTTAGGATTAGGCCTCGCACAATTCAATCCAGTGTTTTCTATTTTGCGCCACTTGATTTCAGTTGTGTCCTCCAATCGTCTTAATATCACTAGCCCATCTCATTTGTGGCCCTCCTGAACTTTTCCTTGTGTCCTGCGCATTGTGTCCTGCGAAGCTCCATTTTAACTTGGCAGCATGTTCTCCTGCGTCTTTTACTTTGGTTTTGCTTCTAATCCATTTATTTGCGTTTTTGTCTATAAGTCTCATCTCGAGCATTGATCTTTCCATCGCTCTTGAACGAAGATGAAAATTGGAAGCATTTGAGATGTGGTTATATCCGATAATTTTTAAAATCCCGTGGACTGACTAGGTCACAAATAAGAAAGTCCTTAGAAGAATGAGGAGAACCGAGAGGTACTAACCACCATCAAATCTTGAAAGTTGGAATACTTTGGACACATTATGCGAATTGAATCCAGATATGCCCTCCTACAAGCCATCCTGCTTCTTCTTCTTATTTTGTATAGACACGACTCTGTCTGTTTTTTCAATGTGCCTCTAGAAAGTTGTCGTTTCATGGTTTTCGTGGTCTTCCCACTGATCGTCTTCCTATTTGGGAACCGTCTCTCGCTGTCCTGACTACCCTATTTGTTGTCATTCGGCTTATGTGGTCATTCCATTCTATTCTTCTGTTTCTTACCCAGTTATTAATGTTATCCACCTTGCATCTCCGTCGTATATCTGTACTTCTAGCTCTGTCCCATAGAGTCTTACCATCGATTTTTCGAAGGGTTTTCATCTCCGCTGTTTCGAGCAATCTTTTTGTCCTCTCTGTGTCGGGTCGTGTATGTTTGGTAAATTCTGCCTTTCATTTCTTTTCCGATATTTTTATTTCTCCATATTGTGTCATTCAGGCAACCTGCGGCTCTGTTTCTCTATTCACTTGATCTTCCACTTCTGTTTCGAGCCTTCCGTAGCTAGGTAGTGTGATGCCTAGCTATTTAAACTCCATCACTTGTTCTATTATCTGACCTTCCAGCTCCAATTTACATCTTATTGGATCTGCTGTTATAACCATGCATTTTGTCTTTTGTGAGGAAATTAACATGTTAAATTTTCTGGCGATTTTCATCTTCACTTTGAGAGATTAGTATTGCATCGGCCGCATAGCAGAGTATTTTAAGTTGTTTTTCTCCCATTTGGTATCCTTTTTTAGTTTTTACTTTTTTTATTATTTCGTCCATGATCAGGTTGAACAATAAAGGACTCAAGGAATCCCCCTGTCTTATCCCATTGCCGGCTTCAATTGGGTTAGTTAATTAATCGTCCACTTTTACTTTTATTGTGTTGTTCTGGTAGATGTTTTCGATCGTTTTAATTATTCCTAGAGGTACCTGTCTCGAGTATAGTATATTAACAAATCGATAACGTCCTTTAATGTGACCCTGTCAAATGCTTTCTTAAAATCCACGAAAAATAAATATGCCGGTTTGTTGTATTCCAACGATTTCTCTTGAACTTGCCTCATTATAAATATATAGCCTCAGTGCATGATCTTCCCGACCTAAAACCTTGTTGTTCTTCTGCTAATGTTATAATTTCATTCAATTTGTTTGTTATCACTTTGGTTGTTAATTTTAATGTTGTGTTTAATAAGTTAATTTTCTATTTTTTAATTTTCTTAATGCTTCCTTTACCTCTCCCTCCTCGATGTTTATTTATTCGTTTGTTGTAACTTCAGGTGTTGGTGGTTCATTATCGTCGCCTTTAGCAAATATTAGATCGGAAGTAGTCTGCCCATGTTTCCTTCTGAATGTGTTTAGCTTTTATTAATTCGTTTATCTCCTTTCTTTGCCCTCTGATCATTCTCCATACTTCTTTTTGTGTTCCTTAGAAGTTGTGTTCCATCTGTTAAGCCATCCTGCAAGGAAAAATATTTGTAAAGCAAGGTCCATGAAGAAGAAGAACATCCTGGCTAAAGAACCTCAGAACCTGGTTTAACACAACACCTGTGCAGCTTTTCCGCGTTGCTACAGATAAAATAAAGATTGTCATGATAATCTCCGACATTTGTTACGGATAGGCAAATCAAGAAGAAGAAAAAGAGGAGACAGTGAGCCTGTATAACAATATCTGAGAAAAGAGAGACCTATGAAAACTTAAAAAGACAGAAATCGTCGCAGGTTTGGTATATCAATGTTAACAAATATTCATAAAATATCAGCCCTACTCTCCCCTACAGTGCATCAGTTTAGTTTTTTTAAGAAATATTTAACCTTGAACAATAAATTTTCTTCTCGAAGAGGTAATGAAATGACTTTTAATATCAATAAATAACACAGCTCTTTAGAGAATTATAAAAACGACATCAATGGACTTATAAGAACAAGAGAAGATTTCTATTATTACGGCAGGTGAATCACATACGCACTCATAAAAAGAATTACTCTCGTTTTAATGGAATGAAAATTATCGATGTTGACACAGATTTATTCGAAAGACACCATCGCTTATAAGGATTATAAAAATACAGTAAAATTCGAATATGTTTTTAGATAAATATTGATTGAATGGACCTATCTTCAATAGATCCACACAATCTAGCTACACACAAGATCACATTCGCTGATAATATATGCAGGGTATCTCCGAAAATAGTGCGTCCCTTAAAGGTATGGGTAGAAGGCACCATGTCAAGCAAAAAGGTGTTATAACGTTTTTTTCTAAATTCAACGGTTTGGCCAAAAAACGAAAAACATTTTGGTACGCAAATTGAAATCTGTCAACTACGTGCAGTACGAAAATCTAACCGTAGACAGTCACACATTTAGCAAAAAGAGTTTGGAACAATCTTGTTTATAGTCCAGATAAATAAGGTTTTTGTCGGGATACTTGAGCAGCCAGGTTGCAAATGGATTTTTTGGGTACTATATACCTAATACATTATAAATGCAAAAAGGCCCGTCACAATTCGGACGAGAAACTTAGTTATTAAGAAATAAGGGTCAAAAATGGCAGTTTTTTCGTTTAAATCGCTACAGGTAAAAATAGGGTAATTAAATATCTTATTTATAATATTCTTCTTTTTGTAGATGAGCCAAGGTTTAAAATGGCACTTTTTGAATTTTGGTCCGATCCTTTTTTGTTTCGGAAAGTCCAAAATAAGACTAAAATTTTAAAAATAAAAAATGTGCTATATCTTTTGCAAACATGGCCTAAGACTTTCATATTGCACGAAAAGTTGAGCCAAACATTCCATATAATGCACAAAAAAATTTTAAGACGATTCGTCAATTAGTTTAAATTTTATTCAATTTGTTTATCGCAAAGAGCTTCTTTTTCGCAATGTTATTGTTTAAAAAATAATGACATAGCAAATCTGTGGAAACCACATGCAAGAATAATGTTTATATTTTTAAAGTATTGAAACAAATCATTAAAAAGTCGTTTTTATCATTCCGAAAAAAGGTTAGTTATATAGAGTCATTTTTGGCTGCTAAACAATTTGAATAATTTCGTTAATATTGACTATAGACTAAATCTACTTTAGGATTTCAAAAGCTGGTATTTTTATACGAATTTTCAGAAAAAAACTTTTTGCCTACCTACGTTAATTAGGTTCAAAGTTAGCCACTTTTATTTTTTAATTCGCAGTTACTTCTTTATACATCAAATTCTCCTGTAACAGAGTTAGTTACCATACTACTCCGAAACGGCTTGGCCGATTTTTATAAAATTTTACACGTTTATCCTGTAGGACGTTGAAGAGGTTTTAATCTATTTTTTATACCCATAAGTTATAAGGGGGGTTGCCCCCCTGACATTTTTTTTATTTTTTTGGACAAAATTATCTACTTTAATTTTATATGATGTATAATTAAAAAATACCTACAACCCTTAATTTTCACTCCTCTATCAGCAACCCCTATTTGTTAATAGCCATCTATATATTTCCATCCATAAAATTCTCCTGTCACAGTGTTAGTTTCCATACTCCTCCGATACCGCTTGACCGATTTTTATGAAATTATATATGTATATTCGGTAGGTCTTAGAATCGGTCGTAATCTATTTTTCATATCCCTGAGTGATAAGGGGAGTTCCCCCTAACATTTTGTAATGTTAGGTGGGGTTGTGTGTACATAACGTACTCTATAAGACTACGAGTACATACAAATTAAAAAAAATATGATCAAAATCCATCAACAAGTTCCAGCGATATTAATCGCAGCATAGGTTTGCAGAATCAGTTTCGTTTTTTGAGTGCACGTATTTTAGTAATTCCCCTCCACCGACCACAAATTAATTCCGTTCGGACGCCATTTTTAAAGCTTTATTAACCACTCTGTTGAGGTTCAAAGTTTACTCAAACTTTTACACATAACCTATATATCTTCAACTTCAAAATGGCCGTCAAAGTAGCCGTCAATTAAATAAAAATATTGGCTAACTTTGACCGTAATTAACCTAGGCGAAAAGTTTTTCTTTGAAATTCGTATAAAAATATCAGTTTTTCAAATTCCATTGTAGTTTTAGCCTACAGTCAATATTAACAAAGTTATTCAAATTGTTTATAAGACAAAAATGACTCTATTTTAGTAAAATGTTTTCTGAGTGATAAAAATGACTTTTTAATGATTTTTAAATGAGTTGAAACATGACTATTCTTCTTTTATGTTGTTTTCACAGAATTGCTGTATCATTATTATTTTCTGAACAATAACATTGCGAAAAAAAGCTCTTTGGGATAAACAAATTGAATAAAATTTAAACTAATTGACGCATCGTCTCAAAATTTTTTGTGCAATGTACGGACTGTTTGGCTCAACTTTTCATGCAATATGAAAGTCCTAAACTCATTTTCGCAAAAGTTATAGCAAATCTTTTATTTTCGAAATTTTAGTTTTATTTTGCAATATCCGAAGCAAAAAATAATCGTACCAAAATTCAAAAAGCCCTATTTTAAACCTTGGCTTATCTACTAAAAGAAAAATATTATAAATAAGACATTTAATTTCCCTATTTTTACCTGTAGCGATTTAAACGAAAAACCTCTCATTTTTAACACGTATATGTTAATAACTAAATTTCTCGTCCAAACTGTGACGGGCATTTTTGTATTTATAATGTATTAGGTATATAGTACCCAAAAAACCCATTTGCAACCTGGCTGCTCAAGTGTCCCGAACATGGTATATTTTTGCCTTATTTCCCTGGTGTATTAGTGTCACCGCGAGATAGCAGTGTTGTAAATTTTTAGTTTCTTTTGAATATTTGTAACGATTCGTTACTTTAATTTATTATCAATACCCGGTACTTTATGCTCGTTACTTCCGGTACTTTTAATTTTCAGTTAGAGAACAGTGTAACAGTACCAAAAAGTGTAAAAGTAATTTAGCTTTCAAAATGTATGTGCATCGGTATCCCGAAAGGCGAACGCCTAATCCTCAAACTGTTGTGAATGTTTCTCAAAGGATATTTGAAACGGGTTCTGTTGCACCGGAAAAAAATAGCGGAAGAACAAGAAGTGTTCGTTGATTAAATGTAGAAGACGACATCTTAGATGCTTTGGAGAATAATCCAAATGTAAATATACGAGCAGTGGCTAAAATGGTTGGCATGTCGAAAAACGTTGTTCATAGAATATTTTGGGAACAACTTCTGCATCCACATCATTATCAGAGAGTACAAGATTTACACCAAGGTTATCTTCCTCGACGATTAACCTTTTTTAGGTGGTTTCAAGATAAACTCGTTAGAAAAACCAAATTTCCTTCTAAATTGTTATGCGCGAATAAAGCATGTTTCACGAGAAATGGTGTGTATAATTTTCATAATTGTTCCATACGCACAATTTAATACGTATGTACAGCCACATTTCAAAGGCCTCGAAACGATTAATGGTGGATATTTTTAATGTCCAACCTTCGACACCGTATAAGAGGACTGACCAAATTTAACATTTAGTCATGCTCTTTCAAAGTTGAAGTCACATACAGAAAAATGATCTCATTTTTAGAAATCTTGTGCGGGCTATCTCGATTCTACATTTTTATCTCTTTATCTAGATCTAGTTGTTCAGTAATATTACAACCAAAATATTTAAAACTAGGTACTCTTTAAATTAAATGACCATCAACATATAACCGTGAATCTTGATGTGCCAAACGGCTAAACACCATGTATTTTGTTTTTGAACAGTTTATGTTATGTTTAGGTGAAACTATCTTCCCACTGTGTCAATGGCATTTAAAAGGCATTGTAATCCATTCATGTCATCACTTAAAATGACTGGATCGTCTACATATCTGATTGTATTTATCAGAATTCCATTAACTTTCACGCCCCATTCCAAATTATGCAGCGTTTCTTTAAATATTCTATCTGAATATAAATTTAACAACAGTGGGGACAGTATACAACCTTGTCTGACACCTCTTTGTATTTTACATATTTCTGTTGATTTTCCATTTGTGCAAGCTTTCGCTGTTTGACGCCAGTATAACTTTTCGTAATGATTCGTACGTCTTGACTGTCAACTCCTTTAACCTTTAATATTTTAATTAATTTGTGATGCTGTACTCGATCAAAGGCTTTTTTATAGACAATAAATAAAGCAGAGACGTCTTTACTTTGATCTCGGCATTTCTGCAATAATACATTTACTGCAAAGAGTGCGTCCCGGATTCCCAGTTCATTTCTGAAGCCAAATTGTGTTTCATCCTGTCCTTCTTTACATTTATCTCTGATTTTACTGTGGGTGATATGTAGAAATATTTTCAAAGTGTGGCTCATAAGGCTTGTCATTCTATAATCGCTATAGTTTTTCGGACTTTATTTTTTTGGTTGGTTTATGAATTTGGACTTTAACCAATCTTCAGGGATATCGCCATTCTAATAAACATCATTGAAAAGTTTGATCAGTATTCCAATGTTTCCTCATTTATGAGCTTTAACATCTCTGTCGGTGTGTTGTCAGAGCCAACGGCCTTCTTGTTTTTTTTTTGCCAATTTTACAGCATGTAGTATTTCTGATTTTAGTATTTCTGGTCCTTCACCTTCATCTAAAATCTCCAGTTCTTCTTCTTCTTCTAAATACACTATACATTAGTATTTCAAACGTTTTACATGAAGCATTATGTCTTGTGAAGATTATGTTATGATTATCACGTGAAAAGGAATCAGACCAAGTTCGAAACTTTAAGGGTTATGGGTATGGTTTTAAACTTTATGGGTTACTAAGACACATAAACAGAATGTTACATTATAACTTTGCATGTTTCTACTATAATTTACAATATACATTCTAATAATTACCCATAATCCCACTGAAGAGAAGAACGAACACAAGTTAATCGTTTTATTGTTTAGCTCCACACCTGCCACCCCAGGGGGTATCCCGTTTCTCTATCGGCTAGAGAAAAGGTGAAAGGAATTTTTGATCTAGGCTTTCTGCACGTAAACGTTTACGTGCAGAAAGAAATTTTTGAAATAGGGATAGTCACCTGAAATTTACCGTTAGGATATTAGAGGATGGGCCTTAAATTAAAAGAATGACCTACCAAGCGTTTTGCTCATGTTTTAAAGTTAATAGAAGAGCACTTATTCTTCTGCAGCGTATAGAGCCTTTAGGTTTTTCACAAAAATAAGTTACGTGTTTTGTTTTTGTTATAATAGAAAACATCCAACGATTTTGTAATTGTTGTTCTTTTGACTTTAAATGTTTTCAACCAGATCATTAAAAGATATGGAAAATGTAAAGAGATAAATCATTTTCTTTAATAGCCCACTTATAGATGTAGAAAACGTTATCAGCACTTAATACCTTCTACCTATTCGTGTTTAGTAGCAATTTATAACATTATGGTGCATCACAAAATGCATCCATTACATAAATCCTAATTTTGTAATATACTCGTAATTTGATGGGGTACAGATTACCCGAAGACCGTTTCTCTCACGATTACAAGACCCCCTTGGACATCACGATATCATAAATGCTATACACTTCTGAATTTAGAGGAGCTCGTAACTTGATAAAGGGAAAACTTGCTCTAAGGTTCACGCAGAAAAATCGATTTTACGGCAAATTTGATGAGACGGCAAAGCGGTTTTTGCTCGAAAAACTTTGAACTCTCTCGCGGTTGGTAGTTGTGCAATTAGCTACAAAAAGTGGAATACGGTGCTTTTCGTTAAATATATAGATATATTTTATGGAAGATGCAGCCTTAGTTAGTTGATGAGATTAAAGAGGAGTTTAAGGGCCAAAATATTACGATGTTTCCTGAAGTGCGAGATATGTTGGCCCTACAGTTTAATCAGAAAAACTGATAGAAAGTTAGAACCACTCTATCATATTTTTTGTAAAATTGCTACAGATTTGGAGCAATCTGGAATTTGGAGGGTAAAACTGGAGGAACTAATGCGATATCGGTGTATATTATGTATTCGAAATTTAGAAAGTTCAAAACGACAGAAAAATTTAAAACTTCTTTTTTGTAAAATGTTATTAGGTCTCAAGCTTTAAATATAAAATATAAAATGATTCCTCAGAACGTGATGAGGATAGTGTGTAGAGATACAGAAATAAATAAAAAAAAAGAATGTGTGTGTACTTTGTACGCACGTAAGAAGTTATACTTCTATTATATGATTTCAACGAAATAAATATACTTTCGAACAGTTTATTTATATTTTATTTAAAGATTAAACTAATTTTTACTTAGTACTTTCCAAACATTTTTATTAAAACAATACCAAAAATTAAAAAAAAATAGAAAACACCCGGATTCGAACCGGAGACCTCTTGATCTTCAGTCGAGCGCTCTACCACTGAGCTATACTCCTTTTATTTGTACGGACGTGGACTACAAGATTTCTCAAATATAGTGTCAAATAGACCAAGTGAAGTATAAAAATACTTTAAATATTACTTATTATCTTATTCCTGAGGTAAACAAATCCAAAGATACAAAAATTATAATAAATATATTTACTAAAAACACTAATATATTCTTTCCACACCTTTTTTGGACCAATACATACATAACTTAAAACATTTAGCAACGAACTCCACACTGTCTGTGTGCTCATGCGCACAGAATAATAAAAATTCACTTCCAATCGCGTCTAAAGAAGTATAACTTCAACAATGTAATGAGTACTAAGACAAAAGAAAATTGGATGTAAAATCTTCAATTGTCCTCTCAGCGATGAAACTCGTCAATCATCATAGCATTTCGGATTTAGAGGCCGGCTCTGAAAAATTTAGTTAATGTAGAGATTCATTTAATGTATTGAGAAAGCAATATAATGGAGTTCCTCGAGATATTCTGTGGTGGGCACTCAATAAGAAAGGAGTCCCCGGGAATTATGTAAAGATTGTGAGGGATATGTACGATGTAGCAACAACTAGTGTAACGACAAGTAGTGTGGGACAGCCTGATAAATTTTATGTGAAAGTAGGATGGCACCAAGGGTTCGTGCTTACTCTAAAACTAAAACAAATCTTTAAAACTCAAAAAAAAAAAGAAAATGACTATTTTCCTGGCTCAAAAACACAAGTAAAAGATATTATTTTTATAATCATCACATACCTAAATTCAAGTTCAAACCTTCTTCTATTAGGTTAGGTTAGCACTGGCTTGAAGTCAACGAGCCTTTTTTTGTAGAAAAATACACCACAATTGCTAGGTATGATCGTCCAAGCTCAGCTTACGGGGGCACCCTAATTCTATCTACGAGCAATGATTTTTCTTCGGTAACAAAATATAACTTTCTGCTAAGTGAAGCCTTCTTTGAGTTTTCGTTAATTTACAATAAGAATCTTAATCTTTATATTATTTGCATTTATAGATCACCTAGCTCTTCCGTGGAACTATTTTTTCAGAACCTGCTAAATTTGTTAGATGACCTGCCCTATACAAGTAAAAAAAAATTATGCGGGGACTTTAACATTGATTATGCTGCTGCTAGTGCTACACAAATATCCTTGGTCAACATATTTGAATCGTATGGTCTAACAATGCACGTTGATTCTCCTACAAGGATTACAAAAACTTTATCTACCATAATTGATTATACTGTCTCAGATTTTTCACCCCTTCATGTCCACTCTACAATTATTAATGCTGGACTATCTGATCATGAAGCAGTTTATACGAAGTTTAATATCTTGAGCAAACCCTCCTCGAAAACCCGACGTTTAGGCAGGATCTTTTCCACCCGGAACTTTCGTAATTTCCAAAATTTATGCTTAACCTCTGAGTGGCGCTTTCCTGCTATGGACGTGGATAATAATTTCAGTGCTTTTTTGGATAAGCTTGTCTGTTTCTTCAATAAAGCATTTCCTTTAATTGCAATTAAGCCAAAACATCGCAAACCCTGGACTACTAACGGTATCCGAATATCTTCCAAGAATATGCGTTCTCTTCTCTATATCAGGAAATTTACTACCAACGTCTCTATCACTGAATATATCACAAAGTACAGGGCAACCTATCTTAAACTTATAAAATCAGCTAAAAAAGACTACTACCATAACCGTTTGGGAAGCTCAAAAAGTGTTGCAAAAGAAACTTGGTCCATAATAAACGATCTTCGAAATAAAACCCACACTGCTAAAACAATTATTTCCCTTCCAGACCCTGAAAATCTAAATGAATACTTTGTTAATGTGAGTAAAAATATTGCATTAACTATTTTACCACTGGATAGGATAACACTGGAAGGAAATTTTTCAAAACAATTCACAGTGAATAAAGGACTGAAACAGGGTGACCCTCTATCTACAGACTTATTTAACTTGGTACTAGAACACATAGTAAGAAGGATAAAAATTAATACAAGCGGTACCATATTTAACAACAGACAGCAGTTTATAGCTTACGCTGATGATCTAGTCATCCTATCAAGAACAAAGGAACATCTCCAAAAAATATTCCAAAAGTTCGAAGCGGAAGCAAAAAGGTATGGATTAAGAATCAACCAAGGAAAAACACAATACATGGTAATGAAAGGAGATATAAATAAAGAGGATAACTATATAAAAATGAAAGGAGAAGGAGATGAATATAAATTTAAGGAAGTAGCAGAATTCGAATACCTGGGAGTGACTGTAACCAGTACTGGAAGGGAAGAAAAAGAAATAGATAAAAGATTATTGAAGGGAAGTCGAGTTGTGGGTGCCTTAAACACGATATTAAAAGCAAAAAATGTATCAATAAACGCGAAAATCAGAATGTATGAAACGATAATACGGCCCACAGTGTTGTATGCGAGCGAAACGTGGGTAATGAATCAACAAGAGGAGAAGAAGATACAGATATGGGAAAGGAAGATCCTGAGAAAAATTTTTGGAGGTATACAGATAGCGGAGAAAACCTGGAGGAGGCGAACAAATGAAGAAGTAATGAGGATGTATGGGAGACCAAAAATAACGACAAAAATACGAGCCCAAAGAGTTAGATGGCTGGGACATATTACTCGAATGCCAGAAACTAGAAACGTCAAACGAATATTGAATGACAGAGCATTGGGAAAAAGGAGACGAGGTCGACCAAGGAAGAGATGGTTAGAGGCTGCAGAGAGGGATTTGGAAGAAATCGGGGTGAAGGACTGGAGAAAGAGTGCAGAGGACCGAACAGAATGGAGAAATATTATCCAGAATTTAGAAGCCGTAGGCCTATAAGGCCTGTTAGCGCTGTTATATGTATTTTACCACAACAAGATTCCATTGCTTATCTCCCTAATTCAAGAAAGGTCTCGAATTCATTCTTTATAAAACCAGTTGATAAATCTGAACTGATCCAAACAATCAATAGTATCAAAAGCAAATCCTCCGGTAGTACTGATGGTCCATCGATAAAAAATTTTTCTAATCTCCCAGAAAATGTGTTAGAAGTCCTCATCTCACTAATTAATGATTCCTTTGAGAAAGATAAATTTCCAGAGTGCCTGAAGACAGCCATCATTATTCCTCTTCATAAGGGTGGTGAAATATCTAATACCTGCAATTATAGACCTATTGCACTACTACCGGTACTCTCCAAAATTATTGAGAGACTCATAAAAGCCCGACTTATGTCCTTTTCAGTTGAAAACAACATTTTATCACAAAATCAGTTCGGCTTTTTAAATAATAAATGCACCACTGATGCCATCTTTTCTGTACTACATGAGGTTTATCACGCACTGAACAATAATCTTCACACTGCCACCGTTTTTTGTGACGACGCCAAAGCTTTTGATTGTGTAAATCATAACATTTTGATAAGAAAACTAAATTTCGACGGAATTCGAGGTATTTCTTTAGATTGGTTCCAATCTTACTTGGATTATAGGAAACAACTGGTTAGAGCAAATGATACAGGCTCTAGTCTCAAAAACATTGTATGTGGGGTATCTCAAGGTTCAGTATTGGGCCCTCTACTTTTTCTTATCTTTATTAATGACATCACTATTTTAAAAATCGATGGAAAAGTCTTTCTTTTTTGCTGATGATACCAGTATCACTTGGAGCAACTCAAATATTGCAACTCTTCATGCTTCTATAACTTCTAATCTACTTACAATAAAAACCTGGTCTGACTCTAATTTACTCTCGTTTAACGTAGATAAAACAGTAGCAGTGTCTTATAAAGGAGTCCTTCAACCCTTACCTCTTAATAACAGCCAGATCAGTACCGTTGATTCTGTAAAATTTCTTGGTATTTTTTTAGACAGCAACCTTAAATGGTCCCACCATATCGACTTGTTAAGGAAGAAACTATCCTCAGCTTGCTATGCTATAAGATCTGTTTCGAATGAACTCAATTTAGCATCTTCCAAAATAACATATTTTTCTTTGTTCGAGTCACATCTTCGTTATGGTCTTCCTTTTTGGGGTTCTGGTACAGCTGCCCAATTCGATGTTATTTTCAAATTACAAAAATGAGCAATTAGATATCTGTTTGGCCTCAGAAGAACAACACATTGCAGAAGTTACTTCAAAGATCACAGAATTTTAACCCTTCCATCTTTGGATATTTTAGAAACTGTTTGCTTAATTCGTAAACATCTACATGTCTTTCCACCAAGACCTAATCATGACTACTTCACGAGAAATTCTACGTTTGACGTCTATATGCCGACCCCGTCCTCTGAGTTGGTAAAGAAATCTATATTATATTCCGCAAAAAAACTTTACAACCATCTCCTTCTACAACTTAAATCTGCAGCATCTTTCCCCAAATTCCGCAAACTGACAAAAGCCTACCTATCTGCAAGACCATATTATTCAGTAGAAAATTTTCTTAATCAATAACTAAGAAATTACAGTACCCTTTGCACAAGTAGTATTTTTATTATCATTTTTTTGTCTATATTTGGGTGTCATATGCAGCAGCTTAACTTTTAAACTTATTAATTACTGGGTAGACTATGCATTTGCAATTTACTTAAATTTTGCAATTGATTAATTCTGTTTAACTTCATTATTATTGTTATTATTGTAAATATATTGACGATTTATGTAATTTTAGTAAATTGGATTGTTATTGTTTTGTTTTCTTGACTTTCTATAAGCTTTGTCGATAAAATTGTACAATTTTTCATGACAATAAAGCATATTTCTATTCTATTCTATAGGTCTTGATAATAATTTTTGCCATATTGTATTCTAAAATATATTTTTTAACTGTTAATAGAAAAGGTTCCGTATGTGTAGGCGCACGATCGGACTGCATTAACAACTAAAAAACAATGTTTTTAAAATTAAATAAGCCCAAAATACCTATCAAAAACTAATAGAATAAGAAAATAATAATTTCGCCGCAAAACGAAATCAAGAGATATCTTATATATATTTCGGCTCGTTCAGAGAGCATACCCTTCCCGGTTTCAAGCTCCTTAGCTTTCTTCAGAGAGTATATACATATATGACTACCTGAGGTGTATATATACACTCTCTGAAGAAAGCTATGCAGCTTGAAACCGGTAAGGATGTTTATGGTGCTCTCTGAACGAACCGAATTATAAGACGTCTCTTGATTTCGTTCTGCAGCGAAATTATTATTTTCTGTTAGTCTTACTCCTAACTGAGTATTGAGACCAAGTTCTCGTTGGAATTTTGCAACGCTGATTAGGCAGGAAGTGAGGAGCAAATTATAGACCTCCCGGACCTTCTTTGATTTCAGCATTTGCCTGGTTTGTAAATGATAGAAACCACGAAGGCGCTACCAAAAACTTCAATAAAAGTTTTATTTTTATTTTTATTAAAAATAAAACTTTGAATTGAATTGGAATAGAATAAGGTTTGAATTTGAATTTAGGTACTTCGCAATTTCAAAAATGATATTATTTTTTACTTATGTTTTTGAGGGGGTCCGGACAAATAATCCCCGGACAAATAATCCCGGACAAAAAATCCTCACAAATTATCCCTGGACAATATATCCCCGGACAAAAAATACCCGGACATATAATACCCGGACAAAAATCCCCACAAAAAATCCCGGACAAATAATCCCACAAATTTTTTGGACAAAATATCCCCACAAAATATCCCGGACAAAAATCCCCAAGAAATATTTTCTGCGAAATGAATAGTTCTCTAAAACTTTTCCCGAAATTTTAACAAATTTCGAATTCCAATTCCATGCTGAAAACTTCAAATTTTACATGACAAAAGAGTGTGAGTTTTTTCAAAAATCGTGGAAGATAGGGGAAAGCTAAGCCCCCTTTTTAATGACAGGCGCTTAACGCACGTTTTGATAACGCGCGATTACGACTGCATATATTTTACTGAAGACCGTTCACATGTTAACGCGAGTTTTAGGTCATTACGACGCGCGTTGGCATGTGAACGGTCTCAAGTAAAATGTATGTAGTTGTAACCGCGCGATAAGCGCCTGTCATGAAAACGGGGCCTTAGATCATTCCCCATATTTTCCACGATTTTTGAAAAAACTCGCACTTTTTTGTCATGTATAACTTAAAGTTTTCAGCATGGAATTGGAATTCGAAATTTGTTAAAATTTCAGGAAAACTTTAGAGAACTATTCGACAGCAAATAGTTCTTGGGGATTTTTTGTCCGGGATTTTTTGTGGGGATGTTTTGTCCTAAAAAATTTGTGGGGATTATTTGTCCGGGATTTTTTGTGGGGATTTTTAGTCCGGGGATTTTTTGTCCGGGGATTTTTGCCCAGGGATAATTTGTGGGGATTTTTTGTCCGGGGATTATTTGTCCTAGCTTCGTTTTTGAGCCATGAAAATCGTAATTTTTTGTTTCTTTAGTTTTACATTGTTTATAACTCGGAAACGATCAGCTCAAGAGAAAAATTACAAAAGACTTTTTTTGTTTAGAATGACCCATAAAATTTAAATTAATATTTGCGCTGGCGAAAAAAAATTGTAGAATTTGTACAAAAAAAATTTTTTTGAAGTTATACTGCTTTAGGCTCAATTGGGATCTGTCACTAAATGTTGAGAGTGAATTTTTATCAAAACTACAGTATGAACTACGCTCACAGAGACAGTATGAAGTTAGTTGCTAGATGTTTCAAGTTACGTATGTATCAGTGCAAATAAAGTGTGAAAAAGATATATTGGTGTTTTTAGTAAATACATTTATTATAATTTTTGTGTCTTTGGATGTGTCTTCCGATAAGTATTAAAATATGATGAAAAGAGGATGTCCAATACCCATAGTCAAGCAGTGTTTACTGCGGTTATGTTTTGGATGGGTGATCCTTTAGGAACACCTCATGTTGTTGCAGTGTTTCACGTTTTTTTTTTTTTAATTTTTGGTATTGTTTTAATAACAAATTTTGGAAAGTAGTAAGTACTAAAATTAGTTTAATATTTAAATAAAATACAAATGTAATGTTTAAAGTATATTTATTTCCTTGAAATCATATAATAGAAGTATTATAATAAAAGTAGTAAGAACTTCTTACATGCGTACGAAGTACCCACACATTCTTTTTTTTTTTTAATGATTACTTTAAAATATTAATTTAGTCCGAACAAAATTATATCAGGCACCTCTTGTTTTTTATAATTTTTAGCATACTAAATTACATATCAAGTAGGTTTTATCGGTGTAGTTGGATCTTAGAGTATGTATATTAAAATAGTGTATTCGGCTGATTATTTTTTTCACCTGTCAAATTCTGACGTTTTTTGCTTTTTCAGCCAATCACCACGCGTCGTTCTAGCCAATCATTGAGTGTAATACTGATAAAACAGCCTATTCCTTGATAAAACAGTCTCTTCCCTGATAAAACTTAAGGTACCCTAAATTTCACATAATACGTTACGAACGACATTGGAAAATCTCATATTAGTTATAAAAATTGTGTTTTTAATAATTGTTCATTTTCGATTTAAACAGTTTTTTATGTATTAACAATATAATAAATAAATTGGTTCATTTTAAATCATAAAATAATTTATCTATAACCTACTTAAGACATTGATCCTAGTTGTCCTAAAAATATTTCACAGATGCCCGTATTTACTAATAATACATATTGGTTCACAAAATAATCTTTTCAAATACCACTCGTCCTCTAAATTTTGCTTGATAAATTTTTTCGTTTTCATACTTAAACTTCTTTATTTAGAGTAAAATCACTCAAACAAACCGAAATGGATAAAATCACTCGTCTTTCGGACTCGTGATTTTATCATTCGGTTTGTTTTCGTAATTTTACCAAATAAGGAAGTTTTCGTGAAACCAAAAAAAATTATCGATAAAATTTAGAGGACTCGTGGTATTACCTTTGATTAATTTTAAGTCATACTTGATTTATATAGAACACGGCTATGTGTTTTTTTGATATGGCATGTATTCACAAAAAAGTATTTTTGATGTGTTTATTTGAATATTATTCAACATTTAAAAAAGTTCGTTTTATCGCATAGAATTATTATGATGTTTCTTTTAACCTTCATTTATCTTGAATGAATCTTGAAAGGAATAAATCAAGCCGATTTTTTTACCTGCACTGTTTTCTCTCGAAACATTACTTTGTGCACACGTATTTTCACGTGTAACTAATGTATTAATACGGCGGTATGGAAGCATAAATTGAAAGTAAATGATACACTATGGTATAACGTAATTGCCGTGGTTCTTTTCGAATTCTACAAGAAAATTGAAAATAACCGGTTAATGTCTTAACACCTACTTTCATTGGTCATTACAAACAAAAGGGAAATTTTTAATATTAGGGGTTCGAAGTGAAGCAAAATTTGCATATTTTCTCCATTTCAGCTGTTATTTGTAAACCAAAAAGACTGTTTGTATCTCCGGGTAACTTTCTTTTTTAAAAAATACATGAGTCACTTATCTTACTTTTGCTGAAGTATATTTATGAAAATTTGGACTTTAAGTTTGTAAAACTACCCAATAGAAATGGTATGAAGATTCTTAATAGGGACTATGTAGAGTGAAATTATATTTTTATTTCGTTTTTTAAGAAAGACCTTAATATAGTTAGAATTGAGTAAAGAAAAAAAAAGTCGAAGGATAAAATGGTTTCAGAGCAGAAAGATCCTGTATGGGTAGCATTCTTACCTGGAAACAAATAGTAGAGAAAATATTGGAATACGATCTCCAGACTCAGTTGGCCTTTATTGACCTAAATAAGGCTTATGATAGAGGCAGCTTTCTACACTGTGGGCCACCGTAAAAAATCAAGACACAAACCCCAAAAATATAGTTGAGCTGTAAAGAAGCTGCACAGGAGTGTGACTGCATACATTAAAGATGTGTATAGTTTGTTCCGGTATGGGATGGTGTATGAAATACGGAGAACTCATGTTTGCTTTCAAGTCTGAGAATTTTTAAGTCTAGCAAATATATGGATCAACTATGTTCTGTTTCTATTGTAAATTCAATGTGACTATGGAGTGAATTAATGTAAGCTAAGGATTGGTCAAGTTGCCTGTGGGCAACCTACCAGAGCTTGTTACATAGATTAACGGAAGTTCTCATGTCAAAAAATAACTTTGAGATAGAATTGAATATCATTTAACAAATAGCAGTAAACAATGGATACAAGGAACAAATAAACAACATTTTAAACTAAAAACTGCACAAGAAAGCCCTGAAATTAGTCTTTCCACCATCAAAGAAAAAATCCAGTACCTTCTGCAGGTAAAATATCAACTAAACTAGCCTAACACATAAAAAAGAAAAAAATAATACCAGCCTTCAGGACAAACCAAAACTCCAGCAAATATATTAGGAACAACAAGAGCCAAAAAAGCACTTACATGGTGTACTTACATAGTGTATACACAGTGTACACATTGGTGTATATATATATACTTAAATTTGTGGTGATTGCCCAAAAACTTACATCGGTCAAACTGGTAGAACCCTTAACAAACGTATAGCAGAACACAAATGGCTTTAAATATAAAAACATATTCTACGTACGCACTTTACCTTCTAGCTAGATCATAATCATTCTTAGTCATACATAATCATAATATTCTGAAAAGATGGCCGGAGTCAGATTGTATTTGTACAGATAAACCCAAATTCGCCGAGTCTACTGGATGCGCCTTTTACCATTCAAATTAAAATCTATCTAAAAAATTTAAACTTTCAAATCAAATGTCTAGTTATACTGCTGAACTCATCGCAATTCTTCAAGCTTTGAGGTATGTTAATATCCATCACATAAGTTTATGATATTACAAGATGGCAAAAGTTCGGTAGACAAAATAGTACAAACTAAATTATCAAGCACTTCATCAGTAGTAATTATAAATATTTTTAAAACAATTCAGTTACTTACGAATACAGGTAAACAAATTTCTTTGGTTTGGATTAAGGCTCATTATGGAATTAACGGAAATGAAATAGTGGATAGACTTGCCAGGGATGCTACTACATCAGGGGAAACGATAGAAGAACCATTAATGCCAGTCACTGATCTACGACAATGATTTAAGAAAAAACAAATGGAGCAATGGCAACAGGAATATGATACCTCTTTTAAAGGTATAAGATTTCATGATATCCAACCAATAATTTATAGAAAACCGTGGTTTAACGATATTACAAATCGGCACTTCATTAAAACCTTAAATAGAGCAAGGAAAAACATGGTTTATATCCAGTCCACAAAAATAAACTAGGGTTGGCCACTTCTCAAAACTGCACTTGCGGGGAGTTGGGTACATTAGAGCATGTGATTTTTGATTGCGCAAACTTCCAGATGCTGAACCAACAGGTATACAAGAATCTACAAACAGTAGGAGTTACTCTCCCCACCAATTTAAAGTCCATTTGTTTGTTTACTAATAGTAGGTACTGAACGAAACAAGTAATAAAATCAAAACAAACAATAAAAATACTAATTACAACCCCTGCTAATGCCTTCGAATAGCTAATTTGGAAAGAAAGTAGACTTTTCTCAATAGGCGCAATAATACACACATCACACATTTAAATTGGTTTGTTGCCAAATAATTCAAAATGATAACAAAGGAGATATATAGGTAACAACAAAAATACAAGGTAAAAATACAAGGTACTTACAGTCAGGACATCATCGACGAAGTCGACACTGTTTCGCCTCTGCACATTTGAGCGGTCGGGATGCATCTCTTTCTTATGCCATAGGGGTAGAATCTTTTGGATTTCAAGTGGTAAGCGTCCAATTCTCTTTATCGCGACACATGTGGATTTCGATAGCAAGGAACAACACCGGCGTCGACAAGCGAAAAAAAGGGACATGATTTCGAACTATTTAAACAACCAAATCAATTTTATGGAATTTCCAACACCATTCTATGTACACGAAATATAAATTTGTAAAAATTGTTTATAACCACTTAAAAAAGTCATCTCTTTCTTAAAAGGCATCTCTTTCTTATGCCATAGGGGTAGAATCTTTTGGATTTCAAGTGGTAAGCGTCCCATTCTCTTTATCGCGACACATGTGGATTTCGATAGCAAGGAACAACACCGGCGTCGACAAGCGAAAAAAAGGGACATGATTTCGAACTATTTAAACAACCAAATCAATTTTATGGAATTTCCAACACCATTCTATGTACACGAAATATAAATTTGTAAAAATTGTTTATAACCACTTAAAAAAGTCATCTCTTTCTTAAAAGGCATCTCTTTCTTATGCCATAGGGGTAGAATCTTTTGGATTTCAAGTGGTAAGCGTCCCATTCTCTTTATCGCGACACATGTGGATTTCGATAGCAAGGAACAACACCGGCGTCGACAAGCGAAAAAAAGGGACATGATTTCGAACTATTTAAACAACCAAATCAATTTTATGGAATTTCCAACACCATTCTATGTACACGAAATATAAATTTGTAAAAATTGTTTATAACCACTTAAAAAATATGAAAATTGATATTTAAAAAAATATAAAAGAAATCAAAAATAATATACATAAAAACAATAAAAAAATGAATAAAAATAACAAAAAAAAAGAAATAATTATTAAAAAACAATAAAAAACACAAAAAGAAAATCACAAAAAAAGCAAAAAAAAAATCACAAAGAAGGCCTAAACCTCCGAGGTGTTGAATCGATTTTAGGTCTTAGCGCTGAAAAAAAAATATTTTAATATTAATTAGTGGTTGAGTATAAGTATTTAGTAATAATGTTTAATATTAGTATGTATTTTTAATGTAATGTATGTAATATATGTATGTAATTATTAAAATATAATGTATATCTGCTAAAATTAGGAAATTGTATCTATGAAAAAGATAATAAAAAAATGAGCTGGCCAATTGGTTCAAACCAAGATTATACATCTAAACACACACGCATACATATAATCATTCTCTTAGTGACCAATTTTAAGTTATTCGTATTGAAAATACAGAGCTTAATCTAGCCTTATTAGAATCTGTGAAAATTAATAAATTAAAAAATACAGACATAATTATGCTACGACGTTTAAATAAGGAGTTAGAAATTATGAAAAGTATAAAAACTAGAAAACTGGAATATTTGGGTCACATTACCAGAGGAGAAAAATATGAGTTGCTGAGAATTATTATGCAAGGAAGGATCCAAGGAAGAAGAGGCATAGGAAGAAGACGCATCTCCTGGCTGAGGAACCTTAGAGAATGGTTTAACTGTAGTTCATTACAACTATTCAGAGCAGCAGCCAACAAAGTGACCATAGCCATTATGATATCCAACCTCCGATAGGAGAGGGAACTTTAAGAAGAAGAAGACATAATTATGTATGACCCACTTTAGACAAACAGCTCCCCACTCCTCAACTTATTCAGTTAAGATTATAAAGTGTAGGAGCATAGTAAAATCACATCACTTGAGAAAGGCACTCTGCCGAAACAGTTGTAGTGACATTAATTTATAATAAATTTTGTGAAAGTATTGAAAACAAAAGTATTCAGTGTTTTATTATTAGAAAAAATGAACTTCCCTCAGGTAACGGTCGAATCCATCACCAATTCTTTGTTTAATTTGATGGTATGTGCAGATATATTCAAGGCAAAGTAAATCAGCAGGATTTAATAATAGTAATATATAAATATAAGAAGCTTTATAAAGGGGCAAAAAGTAGATTATTAAGATATAGAAATTCTTGAAAATAAAATAATAGCAAAATTAGTAAAATGGAGAATGTCACTAGAAAAGTGCAGAAAAGGGAGACAGCGAAAAAATGACTGATTAATCATTTTAAAAATTGTACAGACAGAATGCTAGAAATTGATAGTTGATAGTATTGTGGGGAGAACCTGAAAATAGAATATCTTGTAATTTTTTAAATTTTAGAAATACATTTTGTATTTAAAACCGCTTAGAAAAATATTAACTTTAAAGCTCTAACCGTTGGTGGAATATTTACTTTAAAGACCCTTAAATATATCGATCGCATCGAACATCGCGGCGAGATGACTGGTGAGATGCGAGGCTTCACTATATCCGTGCACTAATAGTTATTCGGCAACGCCGTTACCTTACTAAATTACCCTATCACCTTTGGTGTTACTTGATTTAAAAAGAAAAGGTCACTGTCATGGTTAGCCGTCTTTATCGTGTTTGATTATGGTAATGCATGTTAATGGTGCAACTTTGGGGTTTTCTAAGATGTCTTTCAACTGTCAAAACGGTTAGGCCTATCTATTTTAAGTGCCTTATTTCTATTTCTGTTTGACCTAGCAGCGAGTCGACAGAAGAATCCATCTAAAAGTAAATGAAATAAACGAATGTCTGAAGTTCATATTTATTCATGTCTTTTCAGGAATATGCTTGATTATGTAGGGAAATGTTTGAAACATTAAAAAGAGATTGATTCTAAAGCTTTAGAAGGGTTTGAAGCAGACGTAACAATTTAAATAACCTACGTGAAAGGGATAGTACCACAGTCAATAGGGAAAAAATTATGAAAAAAAGTTATGAAAAAGAAAAAAAGTTTAATTTCGAGGGGTGGTTCCTGAAATAGAACTGGTCAAAGTTGACCAGCATTTGCAACGAACTTATAAACAACAGGAAGTTAATCTTTGAACCATTACCTTTTTATTTTGATCCTCTCTTTACATACAAATTTTCATATCTCAGAGACTTATAACATATTATAATAGTATAAGCGATCGCTGTTACGCGTCAAAGATACCAAAAATTCCAAAATCCCAATAAAAAAATAGGTTGAAGAAAATAGAATTTTAAAGTTCAAAATCGGTATACGTTAAAAATGTATTTTCTCGGCTTCCCATAAAGTAATTTTCTTCATTTTCAATCATTTTTAATCCGTAGTAACTTGAGTAGAGCCACCTAACTAACGCATTACTAAATGTTAAAAATGTTTTAGTTTTATTATAATAACTGGATTTATTGTTATAACAAAAAAATTTAGTTTTTTTAAACAAATATTGTTTAAATAGTTCTCAGTTTTAATATGTCGGTTTCGCCATATAGTGTTATTAAGACATCCTGCAAGTCAATTTGCTTTTTGTACTTAATTTTTCACTTCTTTATCCAGGTCTCCGTAGCTTGACAATGTAATTCCAAGGTATTTTATTTCCATTACTTGTTCAGTAATGACACCATCAATTTCTATTTTACATCTGATTGGTCATTTACTGATTGCTATTCTGAAGTCTGTTGCTTTTATGTTAAATCTGTGGACTAATCTTTGCAGACTATCTTTATTTTTTTTACTTCTTTGTTTCCCATTATGTATCTTCCATTACTGACGCTTTGAATTATTTCATCCATGATCAAATTTATCCATCTTGGTCTATCAATATTGCGTCGTCTGCGTAACAGAGTATGTATCATCTTCCTTTGTTGACGCTTCTGATTATTTCATCCATGATTAAATTGAAGAGCATATGACTCAATTTAGTCTCCCTGTCTTATTCCGCTGCCTATGTCTATAGGTTATGTAAGTGGTCCATCTATTATGACTTGCATTTTATTGTTTTGGTAGATGTTTTCAATGGTTTTTATGGTATATAGGGGGAATTCTCTATTATACAGAAGTTGGAATGCTTGTCTATTATAGTCTAGTAATTTCCCTGTAATTTGCTTTTTCACGAATATTGCATCTGTACATGGTACATGATCTTCCAGTTCGAAAACCCTGTTGTTCATCTGCTAAACTTCCAAACTCATCCAGTTAAACTCATCCAGTTTGATGTATATATTTGAGGAAACCTTTTTAATCTGATTTTAAATAAATAGAAATCCACTAAAACTCTTACTTTGATATTTGTATATCGAATATTGACGGATAGGTATACTTGACAACCATATACCTGCAATGTCTTCTATTCAATGTTACCCCATTTACTCTTAGCTTTATCCACATACCTTTACAAACAAAAGTGTGCTTACGATCGGTAAAGTCGTGAAAAAATCTAGTTGCCATACGTGGTTGTTAGTGCTCCTAATACATAAATAATATAAATGGCCATCATTGCATTATTCGCATTTCTAAAATAATCATCAAACACTCTCACACAAGCCATAAAATTCCACTTCAGATTTATTGCCAACAAAAGAAGAGTATCTATTAACGCTTATAATTTTACGTCGCTATCTCCGATTCGAATCTAAAACCGGCTGCGGCTCTCCTAATAAGCTAATTCCCTAGCAGCGAGAGAACAAAATCTTTTCTTTTAGCCATAATAGGCAAAATCGAGACGAACCAAAGAGAATGTGGGTCAGCGGAATTGCAAATGTTATCAAAATATACTTCCTCGGACGGCACACGCAAGGAGCGGACTCTAGGGCTGCTTTGATGCTCACTAGTGTTATGAACCATGGGATCAAATTTAACATTATTCCATAATAAAAGTATACGTCGTTAACCCAACTGATTTTAATTTTCGAAAATTAGTGTATTATTTTATTTTTATGCATTTAACATTCCAATACATATTTTTATCCAAAAGACACGCATCCTGTGTTTTGGATAATACGACAAAAAGTTACTTACATATTCAACAGCAGCATAAACTGTGGTAGACTGAATAATCTGTAATCTGAGTAATGTATACAATATATACCTGCTTCAAATTCTAAAATTGAATTGAAGTAAAATACCGTAAAACTCACGAATAAGTGCAAAATTATCAATAGAGGATCAATATGCAGTGATGAGCGTGCTAATAACCGGCAAAATAGCGCAAAAGATGGAAAACATATTAAATTGTGAGATAAAAAGAAATAAAACTAGTAGAGTTGTTAAATTTAGCGATAGTAACATATAAATTGACATAAAACTGTCACTGTGACAATGGCATTTCTCAAATTCGGCGGATATATCTAAAGGTGGGAAATAATCAGTAGTAATTGCACAAGAGCTCTAAAATTATTGAATTTTTCCCGAGTGTCACTTTGGCAGTTTTTGTCAAAGTGTCACGAGGGCAAAAATTCTATATTAATTTTAGAGTTCGAGTGCAATTTGTTGCGATTATTTCATGAATAAAACTGTTCAAAACCAAAATTTTATTGTAATTTATATATGTAAGTACCAATTAGTGAAATTAAACACACAGTTGTTATAAATATGTATTTGACGGTTAAAAGTCATCACTTTTATAATTTTTAAAACATTTGTCATTAATGTCACTGAATGTATTTTTTCGTAGCAACGAAGGGCATCTGACGTAATATGCTTAACGACGGGAGATTATCAAAAATTATCACCTTAATTTGCATTTCTGTAGCTTTCTATTGGTCAGAATCTCCTATGAATGAAATAATCAATATAATGTCAATCTATAAACTATCGCTACATTTAACACCTCCACTAAGTTCATCTCTTTTTATCTCACAACTTAATCTGTTTTCCATCTTTTGCGTTATTTTGCCGGTTATTAGTGCGCTCATCACTGTATAACAATAGAGGAACAACAATAGCACCTACTAGTCCGTTCTTTAACGGTAAAATATTGCAAAACCTCTAAATTTTAAAGAACCGCTTGGATTGACATGAAATTTGGCATACACATAAGTCAAAGAAAAAAAGTGATATTGTGCCGATATGTGCTTTTGCCCTGGGGGTGGTTTTCACCCCCTCTTGGGGGTGAAAAAATATTCGTCCAAAAAAAGTCAGGAAATTTATAAACTGGCTAATTTTAAGTAACTTTTGTTCTATAGAGTTTTTTCACCAAGTCAATACTTTTCGAGTTATTTGGCATTGAATATGTTCATTTTTTCAACAAAATAACCACGCTTTTAGACGGTTTTTCGCAAATAACTCAAATAGTAAGTACTTTGTCGAAAAAACATTCCTAGCAAATATATAGCCTGTAAAAAATTAAAAAAAAATGGTGTATACATCACGTCTCTACACCTAGTAGAAGCAGAGATATAACTAACGAAAAATAGGTTCATATTCGTCAAATTCCAAATGGAATACTTTAACGTGAAATAACCAAAAATGACGCACATTTCGGGGAAAACTCATTACAACTTATTTAAAGTGTTTAAAAAAAGCTTCACTTATGTTTTATAAAAAAAATTTCTAGCATCAAAATTAAACAAGTTACGCTCAAAATAAAGTTAGTCCCTTTTGGTTTTGGTAAAAAAATCGAGAAAATCACCCCCTTATTAGTTTCTTAAATGAACTTAATCGTTACGACTTCACAAGTTTCTCGACTCGTGTATATATTGTTTAATATGATCTGTAAGTTTCATCGGTTCAAAGTCCTTTTTATTGAAAGGGCTGTAGTTAAAAGAGGTTGAACGAGTCACTGATCACGAATGTATGCAAATTTAGAAACACCAAATCTTAATCAATTTTTGTCTAACAGAAAAACAAAAAAATACGTGATATTCAGAAAAGCAAATCTGACTTTTTTTGTTTTCCGAGATTTTTGGTATCTCTACTTAACAGTTTTTAAGTTATTTTGAAAAAAAGCATATTTTTCAAAATTTAAATTTTTAAAAATTTTATTTTGAAACCAAATTTTTTCAAAAGTAAGCACTTTGAACCGATGAAACTTACAGATCATATAAACACAACATAAGTAAAATAATTTGTGGAGCGGTAACGATTAATTTCATTTAAGTTGCTAATTAGAGGTTGGTCTTCCCGATTTTTTTTGCAAAAACAAAAGGGACCAACTTTATTTTGAGCGTAACTTGCTTAAATTTAATGCTAGAAACTTTTTGTAAAAACACAAATAAAGCTTTTTTTAAACACTTTAAGAAAGTTATAATGGGTTTTCCCCAAAAAGTGCTTAATTTTTTGGATATTTCACGTCGAAATATTCTATTTGAAATTTGGTGAATATGAATCTATTTTTCATTGGCTATAACTCTGGTTCTACGAGATCCAGAAACCTAACGCGTACACCATTTTTTTACTTTTTTATAAGCTATATTTTTGCTAAGAACGGGTTTTTCGACAAAATACTTACTTTTTGAGTTATTTGCGAAAAATCGTCTAAAAATGTGGTTATTTTGTTGAAAAATGAACATATTCACTCGCAAATAACTCGAAAAGTGTTGACTTGGCGAAAAAGCTCTATGGAACAAAAGTTACTTAAAATTAGTCAGTTTACCCATTTCCGGACATATTTTGGACATATATTTTTTCACCCCCAAGAGGGGGTGAAAGTCACCCCCAGGGCGAAAGCACACATCGGCACAATATCACTTTTTTTCTTTGACATGTAAGCTATACGCAAGCCAAATTTCATGTCAATCCAAGGGGTTCTTTAAAATTTAGAGCAAAAACCGTGAAAGAATGGACTATACTGAGCACCAACTTCAAAACAAACAGTATGACTGTTATCATCCAATTTTTGTATCGGGAGTACATGATAAATTGGTGTCAGTTGAAATACAAAAGGAAGTGAAGATTAGTTATGAAAAATTTACCAAAATTCGTAAAAATTTCAAATAACGATCGATACCAAAATATACTTATTTTCCTTAGTTTAGAAGATTTATTCCCGTTTGGACAGTAAAGAAATCTAAAAAGAGATTATAGATAGCTTCGATATATTTTTATTGAAATTATCAAAACATTTATCAATGATTGATAAATGTCAATGAAAGTTTAGCTGGATATTCACTTTTATATGGATATACAGATAATGAGGCTCTAAAGCACCACAAAGTTTTAATTTTAATGCCTCCAAGAACATAGTACCATCATAACTGAAAAAAATGCTCTAAAAACTTATGTAGATGTAAAAAAGCTCAGATTTCCTGTATATCTCGATGTAGATGCATAAAAGAAAACGTTTGTAAAAATAATATTAATAAATAATAACAACTTATTTTTAACCCTAGAAGGACCAAGGAGGGTTAAAAAGTATCCACAACATTGCATTTCATCCGATTTTCTAAATACCTTTGTTCCTAAAAATCTCAAATACTTATTAGTTGTCGGCGTACTACTGCCCTATTAGATGGCATAATTAGCATTGCTATAATTTAATTCATTTTTTCATACTTTTATAAAAACTTCACAGTGGACTAGAAATAATCCCCTTGAATACCTTCAACACCATCCCAAAATGGAAAGGGATGATATTATCCATGTGTCAAATTAGCAAAATCTAAAAGAAAAAGGCCAATAAGTGGGCAAAAACAACCATAGTTTGCTCAAAATGCAAGTATGTATGCGGTAAACACAGCAAGAAGTCAAAAATGTTTCTGTATCCTACGATGATGCCAATTCCACTGAAGCCAAAGACTCCGGGTAAATTATAAATTGGTATGTTTTAACTGTTCCATTAACGTCTAGGAATAATATAAAAGTGTTATTTTTAAATTAGTTTAAATAAAGAAGCACGTTTTTGATTAATTTATGTGTGGACATTTTTATTGACCCTCCTTGGTCCTCGCTGTTTCTACTAAAAGGTTGGTTGCGACGGTTAAGTTATATTTCTAAAATCTTAGTTTTTCATGTTTTTTTCTCATTTAGTACAAAAAATCAAAGACAAAGTAAAAAATAGAATGAAAGGTGATACGAGGTACTTTATGATGATTTAATTATAAGAATTATAATATATTATATATACATTAGCACTTTGAGCCAAGCAGGCTCATGGCGTGGTTTACAATCTTCCTCCATTCTTGCTTGTTCTTCGCTTTTTCTTTCCAATTGGTTGCATTGAGATACCTCAGGTCATCATTAACTTCATGGCTCCATCTGGTCCTAGGTCTTCCTTTTCTCTTTTTACCACCTATTGTAGCGCTTAACATAATTTTAGGCATTCTAACTTGGGCCATTCTTTGGACATGGCCGAACCATCTAAGTCTTTGTGATCTTACAACTGAAATTATATTAGGCTCCTTATACAATTCTTCTAACTCCTTGTTTGTTCTTCGTGTCCACTGATTGTTGATTATTTTTCCCCCAAATATCCTTCTAAGTATTTTTCTTTCCCATACTTGTAACATTGATTGCTCGGTTTTTGTCATAGTCCAGGTTTCTGAGGCATACGTAACTATTGGTCGTATCACAGTTTTATACGTTCTTATTTTAGCTGCTTTGGATATATTTTTGCTTCTGAGTATTCTATTGAGTGCATACATGCAACGATTCCCTGACATTAGTCTTTTGTGTATTTCATCCCGGATATTTGGTTTACTAGAAAATAAGGTCCCTAAATATTCAAATCTCTCTACCTTTTCAAATTTATACATTGTTCCTTCATTCGTTGTTATCATTAAATATTGCCCTTGTTCGAATTTTTTGTCGGTCCATTCCATGTACTTAATTTTTGTTTCATTTATATAAAGTTCTTTTTCTTGAGCTGCCTTTTCTAGTCGTTCTACTACCTCTTTTAATTGTTCCTTGCTTCTGGATAGAATTACTATATCATCCGCGAGTGCGAAACATTGATGTTTTTTATGATACATATGTCCTGATCTGTTAATATTAGCCTCTTTTATTATCATTTCAATACTACATTAAATAGCAGTGATGACAACGGATCCCCTTGTCGTACTCCTTCTTTCACTTCGAAATTTTCTGTTAGTTTGTTATTTACTTTTACTTTATTTTCTGTTTTCGTAAGTGTAAGCTTTATCATTCTTATTATTTTTGGTGAAACTTCTAGATTTTTTAACGCTTTATATATTTCTTTTCTTTTTATTCTATCAAAAGCTTGCTTAAAATCTAAGAAGAGTGTCATTGTTGGTTTATTATATTCGTAGCTCTCAGCTTGTATTTCTCTTAAAGTAAAGATGTTGTCTATAGTACTTCTCCCTTTTCTAAAGCCACACTGGTATTCACCTATGCTATTGTTAAGACTTCTTGCTAGCTTGTTTTTGATGTGGACTGCTAATATCTTATATATTATATTTAATAGTGCCACGCCCCTATAATTTTGACGTTCTGCTTTGTCCCCCTTTTTATAAAGAGAAGAATTATAATATGTATGATAAAATTCTATTAGGATGTTCAAAAATAAAAATGAAGATAACGTAAAAAGGTTTAAAAGCTAATTTTACTATCTTGAGTTCTAATTATTGGATATCAGTTTAGTAAACGCGATTTTCTTTGTTTTTTGTTAAGGAATAAATTTTATTAGAAATTTTTTTATTTCTTATAACAATTTTTTGACGATTCGGATCGAAATCCATCTTCGAAATTCGTAATCAGCAGACAAAAATACATCAGAAATACTTGAGTTTGCCATCAGATTTAAAAAGGCCACGGTGGCCTCTAATTGACGCCAAGACTAATAGGCATCACGTCAGGCTACAATTTTTCAGTAATTCCACAAAAAGGACTTTGTTATTGTCACTTTATTTAATAAATTAATTTGTTGAGCGAAGTTTTTAACTTTTAACACAACATTTTTTTATCGAAATTGTTAAATACTACGGTTACGATCCTGGTTTCTTCGACCTTCTCTTCATCTCGAATAATTAGCGATGTGAGCGTGTCTCAGAAAGACAATGTAGACACTAGATAATTGCAAATATGGACAATTTCTATGGCAATGGAGGAGTGATGGCGGAATTCTTGACCCTGCTACGTGAGCGAATAAATATATTGTGTTTCCAGTTTGTCATTCGTGTACATTTTTACCCAGAGTCAGAAGGTCGAGGTTAGTGAACAAAAAGAAACATAATGGAACAAAACATACAAAGGTGTCTTTGTTAGATCGTTTATATTATAATGCATTTTGTGTTTTATTAAAAGATCCTTTTTACTGTTTATATTAGTAGACCAATTCACTAAAAAAGGGATGTATGAAAACATAATGTAATTGCGAAATTCAACAGAGCATTGCAAACGAAACACTTAATTCGAAAATACCAAGATGATAAGGTGTCCATCAGATTTATTAGTCCAAAGTGCCATGGCATAAATTATGTTTTAATTCTAAAAATAACGCTATACACAATAAATTATTAGTCTCGCGACTAGTCGCACAGCTACAACCAAAAAATTATAGAAAAGATAGTTATCGCTCTTCGGAGGCTTCAACGAATAAATATGTTTATTAAATCTTGTTTAACCATTAACCACTGACATGCGGTATGTCATGCCTTGCCGAAAATATATTTTGTTGTAAAACTTGTTTTATAAAAGATTTCTAGAACATCATCTGTGTACCTTCAAGTGGTGTGTGTGCCTTCAAGTGGTGTGTGCCTGCTCTCAATTGCAGCAGTTTTAGTATGGTTTACTTTTTGAGCTACGTTGACGTAAAGTTTTGTTGCGGTATTACGTACCCCATGTCAGTGTTTACGTTTCTGTAGTTAAAAGCATTCCAGTGTATTCTTTCGCTATCAACATGGCAGCAAGTTCATCCAGTTGTTCTACCTTCAAGTGGCACTGTAGCGTTTTTATTTTTCTCAGTGCCCTGCTGCCAGTCAACAATCAATGCTCATTAGCCCTGTTCTGCTGCCAGTCAACAATCTGGACCTGAAAGTTTCGTTTATTTGCATTTTATCAAATTTAGAGACCGATCTGACATGGGCATTGCCTCTTTAGATTTTTAAAAGGGAATATAGACTTTATTTTTTTTACAGATTGCTATGTAGTTCGGTACATGTAGATATTTATATTATGTAAATATTTTTTTGAGTATTATTAAGTATTAGATTTATATTATAAACAAAAAGCTCGTTCTTTTTTATTATTTGTAAGTGAACGTTAAGATTTTAGAATATCAACTTTTTATTTTTTTGATTAACTATTCAGTTCATTTTTTGAGTTATTAAGAATTACAATCGTTCACTTACATTTCGTTTAAGTTACCGTGTTGGTGAATATGTCCATTTATATGCAGTGATAATAATTACATACATTCGATAATTATTGTTTCGTCAACATTTTTTGTTTTGCAGATTAACTGTTTATTTTTTTATTCTTAATTCTGTTGTTGACAATCCTATACTGCATTTGTATAGTTATGTAAATATTAAGATTCCATTCAGTATTTTAATAAATGTTTTGTTAAAGTGTACAATGTCGCATTTTATTTGATTATTATTTACAGCTCAAGACTAGAACATTTGTGTTTTGTTGTAGCAGCGTTGCTAATTTTTCTTTTGTACCGTTAAGTATCGTTAATTATTCCTTTGAGAGTTTAGTGGAGAAAACTCCTGGCGCCCTGTCTGCTCGTTTTGTGTATTCACATATTTCCGTTTTCTTTGAGTCCAAGTGTCAAACCATCAGTTAATGTCAAACCATCATTAAACCTATCCATCTTTTGTCTATTGTCGTTCCAGTAGCCCTATTCTCGTATCATTATCTATTCATGTCACATCTCTCATTGCAACAGAAGCCCAACCCAAAGAACCATGCCCACATCTCTTCCGACTGAGCAACGTGGCCTTTGTTTCGTCAGTGTAAGCGATTGGACCTTTCCATATTCGGTCATTCCTTATTCCATCCATCCAAGTATAATAGAGAGATTTTGCATCTCTTAAAATAACCGCTGATTTTGGCTCCGCTATGGTTAACTTTATTAAGCATAACGATTACGGCAACGTTAAAAAGCAGAGTTTTTGCAGCCTGTCAAGTAGGTTTTTCGTGTCGTCGTTATCGTTATCTAAACGTAACCTCACTTCACAACGTTATTGTAATTTGAAGCATATACTTGAACAGTTTTTGATATTTTAATTTATAGGTAATCAAAATTAGAATCTATGTAAATGTAATTTTACTGATTTTTTTTACATTCTGGCAACAAAGCAATTTAACCATTACTATAACGATAAGCAGTACTTTAAACCTCCGTAAATTACGGAATCCCTTATGTTTAATAACGATAACGAATCATATATTCGCTACTGCGCAGACGTAGTATAACGATAACCATAACGGAACTGCAAAATAAGAGGTGCAAAATCTCTCTAATATCGTCCCGATTCTTCTGGTTCAGCTTCCATGACCTCTTGTTCATCCTATCGTTATATCACTACTTTACTATTTGTCAGTTACCAATACTCAAATTTTTTTGTAATCAAGTTTATAAAAGATTTTGTAAGAACCTCCACCATTTTTTTTTAATATTATGCATGCGTTCATAGCTTTCTTGAAAAAATAAAGTTTATTTTATTTGGAGCAATATTTTATTCTACGGCAGTGCGAAAAATATTAGTGTGATTTTAATTTCAAATATCTCATTCAAAAGAAACTTTTAGTCCCTCAGTAATAATATTTGCTAGTTTTCTCAGGATTCCCAAAAAATTAATGCATTTAAAAAGCATTTATCCGAAATTTTGCGCTTACGCAGAAAAACAGAAACTGCATTTGCAACGAAACGTTTAATAAATGTAACTTAAATAAAATAAAATTTTAAATCAATAAATTCATAATTCAAAACAGTTTACTCAACCGGTTATAGTTATTTATTAATGTTCAAAATGATATAAAAAGTCTATGAAATTATAAAGTTGCTATTTGAAATTATGACGAACATTTTAAAGCATGTCAGGGGTTACTAGATTACATTAATGCACTATTCATCGCCTTAGTTCCTACAATGAAGCAGCAATAATTGTATTATAAATCTTGTTTTTTAAATAACGCATGACTTCTTCCCCATGGGAAGAAGTCATGTGGAATTAAATCGGGAGACCATGCTGACCATTAAATAAAACCTCTTCGTGCAATCCATTGCTTAGGAAATCGTTTATTAAAGTTAGCCTTACATTTTTTAGGCATGTAATAATCCGAAGGTGCACCGTCTTTCTGCAAAAACAAATAATCTTTTAAGTACATATCTCCTATAATTTTAGATTATATCTGTTAAAATCAGATTAACCGTGTCCTCTAATAATTCTAGATATGGTTCCCCTTCAAATTTTGTTGCAAAAAGAATGGCTTAATAGATCCGCTTACTATACAATAAGATCAAAGGAAATTAATTTAGCATCTTTAAAATAACATATTTTTCTTTGTTCGGAGTCTCATCTTCGATATGGTCTTCCTTTTTAGGAGTCTAGCCCAATCCGTTGTTATTTTTAAATTACAAAAAAGAGTAATACAGTATCTATTTGGCCTCAAAATAACAACAAATTGCAGAAGATACTTTAAGGGTCACGGAATTTTAACACTTTCCTGTTATATATATTTTAGCAACTGTTTGCTTATTTGGTACACACCTACATGTTTTTCCAGCAATACCTCATTATGACCTACTACTATACAAATAAAAAAAATTATACAACCATCTCCCTTTACATCTTAAATCTGCGACATCTTTCCTCAAGTCCCGTAAAATGACAAAATCTGCAGCAACTTTCCCCAATGTAAATTGACCTATCTATCTGAAAGACCATATTTTTCAGCAGAAGAGTTTAATAATATAGAGTTCCATAATGTATGGAATAAATTCGTTATATATATATCATACTAGTGACGTCATTCATCTGGGCGTGATGACATAATCGATGATTTTTAAATGAGAATAAGGGTCGTGTGCTAGCTCATTTAAAGGGTTATTCACTTCCCTATTCAGCAATATAAAAACAATTATTTATACAGTGTGTCCAAAATATATTTTTTCAAATTAAATTGTGTGTGTGTGTGTGTGTTTTGTGTTTTATTGGCACTGGTTTTCACAACCAACTGGCCAGTCAATTTCATAATGATTATTTAGACTATAACTTATCACTAACTCAGGGGAATAATGTGCAGTGTGTGTGTTAAGTAAGTGTCTTGTTACTTTGCAAAGTCGACGTCATTGTCTTTGCAAAGAGACGCTAGTTGTATCCGAACGTCTGCAGTTCCTCCGGTGAATACCGATCCCACAAGGACACAAACTATTTTCATTTATTAATTTATAATAAACGAAAAATCTCTGACCCTGGTGAGATTCGAACTCACGACCATTCGGACCTTTCGATCCAAAGGTAGGCGCTGTTACCACTGAGCCACACATGGGGTTAAATTAAATTAAATAAACTGACACAAAAAGAAGAATGTATGTATTTTATTTAATTCAAAATACATTTTACTGCTGTCAGAAAAATGTTTATTTCACAAATACACATTTAGTCCAGAAAGCCACTGCGCATCCGCTAGGAAAAATATTATGATTCTGATTTTTTGCACAATCTTACTCAAAAAGGACTCCTTTTAACAAATTTGCATGTTGCCAGGACCAAAAGGTGGTCAAAAATTTTTTAAACGTTTTTTTTTTGCATGGAAAAAAGTTTTTTTTTAGGTTTTTTGTATCATTCCAAACAGAAAAGGTATTTAGTGACTTTTCTCTAAAAATGATAGTTTTTGACATATAAGCGATTAAAAATTGAAAATTGCGAAATCGGCCATTTTTAACCCTCAAAAACTATTTGAAAAACTGAAAATTTGAATGTTGCCAAGGTAGGTAGATATTCTTTAAACATCGATTGATGAAATCCCGAAGAGTTTTTTGCAATCCAATATTCAAAATTCCTTTGTTTTTTAATTGCTAATCAAGCGTGCGCGACACTCTTTTCCACCGACAGTATGGTGCAAATGAAAGGAAAAAATTCGTTATTTCGTAAACCGGCGATTTTAAGGAAAAATCCCGAAACAGATTAATTTTTATTCTTAAGTTAGGATATTGTGGCATATATGGTACACTAGTGACGTCATCCATCTGGACGTGATGACGTAATCGATGATTTTTTTAAAAGAGAATAGGGGTTGTGTGCTAGCTCATTTGAAAGGTTCTTCAATTCTCTATTCAGTAATATAAACAATTATATAATTATTTATACAGGGTGTCCAAAATTTTTTTATTAAATTAAATTATTTGACATAAAAAGAAGTAGAAGGATGCCCTGTATAAATAATTATGTAAATGTTTACATTACTGAATAGAGAATTGAAGAACCTTTCAAATGAGCTACCACACGACCCCTATTCTCATTTAAAAAAATCATCGATTACTTCATCACGCCCCGACGGATGACGTCACTAGTATACCATGTATGCCACAATATCACAACTGAAAAATAAAAATCGACCTGTTTCGGGATTTTTCCTTAAAGTCGCCGGTTTACGCAATAACGAATTTACTCCTTTCATTTGCACCATACTGTCGGTGGAAAATAGTGTCGCGCACGCTTGATTAGCAATTAAAAAACAAAGGAGTTTTGAACATTGTATTGCAAAAAACTCTTGGGATTTCATCAATCGATGTTTAAAGAATATCTACCTACCTTGGCAACGTTCAAATTTTCAGTTTTTCACATAGTTTTTGAGGGTTAAAAATGGCCGATTTCGCAATTTTTCAATTTTTAATCGCTTATATGTCAAAAACTATCATTTTTAGAGAAAAGTCACTACAGACCTTTTCTGTTTGGAATGATTCAAAAAACCTAAAAAAACTTTTTTAATGCAAAAAAAAATTATTTTAGGAAAAAAACAAAAAAAAACGTTTAAAACTTTTTTGACCACCTTTTGGTATTAGCAACATGCAAATTTGTTAAAAGGAGTCCTTTTTGAGTAAGATTGTGCAAAAAATCCGAATTAGAATATTTTTCCTAGCGGATGCGCAGTGGCTTTCTGGTCTAATTGCTTTTCGCTTAAATTAAATGGTTAAACGGCCAAGAAGTACGTAGGTGGCAGCTTGAACATTTAATAAGGAAAAGCAATGTTTAACTATCAAATAAATATTTTTCTGTTTTCTGACAGCAGCAAAATGTATTGTGAAAAATTACCTACATTCTTCTTTTTGAGTCAATTAATTTTATTAGTCAAAAAAAATATTTTGGACATCCTGTATAAATAATTATGTTAATTAAATATGAATAAACATTTTCAATTTCGTTGCAACCCGAAACCTTAGTCGCATTATATTTCTAGTTCAATCAGAGAGTACAGCAAGAATCTCTACCGGTTTCAGGGCTTCTTAGCCCCTCATCAGGAGAAACTCTATATGCTCTTCTCTCTGAATGAACTAGGATAATACGTCTCGTGCCGTCCCTGATTGCAACGAAAGAAATGGCATGGATGTCCCAGCAACATCTGCTAGAAAAAAGTTTAAGTTTGTAATCTAATAGCACATATTTAAAATACTATTCTATATCCTACCAGATTAAACACAATGGAAAACCTTCTCTGGTAACACCTTCCCATAGTCTCAGAATCCGCATGGCTTGCATTATTAGAAGCCTCTTATTTAAACTGCTACATATAGAAGCATTTTAAGATTTTTGATGACGTTAATGTTTATATTTCTGAATAGAGAAATGATTAACCTTTCAAATGGGCTATCACACGACCCCTACTCTCATTTAAAAAAGCATTGATTATGTCATCACACCCAGATGGATGACGTCACTAGTACGATATACATACAGTGAGAGTCACCGTGCTAGACACATGGGTATGTACCTGATTGCTATGCTTATGGGCTAATTCGGTCCGTTCTCAGATGGTACATTCATTCCTGTCATGTTACTGTCAAGAAACTATTCAAAATAATTGTTTTTTGATGCAAAAAATACCTTAGTTAATATAGGTCTGGATCCCGCGTATGAAAAAAAGTTGATTAATAGCAAGCTGAAAATTTGTTAATAGCTTAAGGGTGTCTACTCAGACAAACTTTGATATATGGTAACACTGGAACAGGGGAAGTTTTAATTGTGGAGCAGGTTAAAAATTTGGAACGGTCAGACCACGAAAACTGCACATGTATTTTGTCCGACAGAACAGACTTAAACTCTCCGAACAGAGATTAAACTCTCATGCAAAAATCAGACTGCTATTTATCATCAAATGGGCGTTTTAATGAGTGGAACATGTAGAATATTTCAAATGACAGGAATTATGACAGGTGATAAATAGCAGTCTGATTTTTGCATGGGAGTTTAATCTCTGTTCGGAGAGCTTAAGTCTGTTCTGTCGGACAAAATAAATGAGCCGTTTTCGTGGTCTGACCGTTCCAAATTTTTAACCTGTTCCACAATTAAAACTGCCCCTGTTCCAGTGTTCCCACATATCAAAGTTTAACCGACTAGACACCCTTAAGCTATTAACAAATTTTCAGCTTGCTATTAATCAACTTTTTTTTCATACGCGGGATCCAGACCTAATAGTATTATTACTCTGTTTTAAAATAATTTTATTCAAACACCAAGAATAGTACAATATTTTAAGGTTTTTACAAATGACAACTATAAACGTCAAAATTAAATAAGCTGTATTTAATACAGCTGATCTATTATTTGTCAACTTTCTATGTTAATATTCAGTTTCTATACATTTTCTGTCTTTCTAAACGTCACTTGACATAAAAATAAACAGTGCAACAAGTGAAGGGTCCAGGACTCTAATAGCTCAATGTTGCTATGTATCTAGTACGGTGGCTCTTACTGTATATGCCAAAAACACATAATTTAAAAATAAAAATCGACATTCTTCTATTCCTTTCATTAGCACCACACTGTATAATAATTGTATACGTCATCTATAACGTTTAATGAAACTACTTGGTTGTTACAAAATACTGCAAATTTAATTTTTATCAAGTATAAGCCATTATACAGTGAGCACGTAAAGATTGGAATAAATTCATTTTCTCGAGAATGGACGATTTTGGAAAAAAACCCGAAACAGGTCAATTTTTATTTTTAAATTGCGACTTTTTGGCATATATATCATACTAGTGACGTCACCCATCTGGGCGTGATGACGTCATTGATGATTTTTTTAAATAAGAATGGGAGTCGTGTAATACCTCATTTGAAAGGTAATTCAATTCTCTATTCAGTAATATAAACATTAACATAATTATTTATACAGGGTGTCCAAAAAAAGTTTTTTTGGATTAAATTTATTGACATAAAAAGAAGAATGTATGTAATTTATTTAATTCAAAATACATTTTACTGCTCTCAGAAAACAGAGAAAAATGTTTATTTGAAAAATAATCATGGCTTTACGCTTAAATTAAATGTTCAAACTGTCACGAGGCTTGTGGGTGGCTGCTTTATTATTGAAATCAATCAAAAAAAATATTTATTTGCCAAATAAATATTTTTTCCTGTTTTCTGATAGCAGTAAAATGTATTTTGAATTAAATAAATTACACACATTCTTCTTTTTATGTCAATAAATTAAATTCAAAAAAAATTTTTTTGGGCACCCTGTATAAATAATTATGTTAATGTTTATATTACCGAATAGAGAATTGAATTACCTTTCAAATAAGCTATCACACGATCCCTATTTTCATTTAAAAAGTCATCGATGACGTCATCACGCCCAGATGTGTGACATCACTAGTACAATATATATGCCAAAAAGTCGTAATTTAAAAATAAAAGTTGACCTGTTTCAGGAATTTTTTTCAAAATCGTCCATTCCCGAGAAAATGAATTTATTCCAACCTTTACGTGCTCACTGTATAATTTATTACAAATTTCAATTCTTTGCATACTCGGGGAGATTGTCATATACAAGAATTCAAACACCTGGTACTTAATGACCTAAATTACACACAATTCTATTGTATCTAGCTTCGCAGTAAATCCTGCCTATTTAAAAATACCGCAAGTTGTTGTCACGTGCCTTAGCTAGGTAATCTTTTAATAGAGTTGCATAAAATATATATCTCGTTCGATGGGATAAACCAGAATCTTCGTCTTGTCTAATAAATAGTCCATAAATTGCCCAGAAATAAAAGCATTTCTTTACAGATGCGCCATAATTTCAAACAATCTGGAAGGAATTTAACACCTGTTTGTAGATAGCATCTGCGAAAAGTAAGAATATAACTAGCTGTAGATAGTGTAGGGGCTTTTATAAATCGAAAATAATTTAATTTTCAGTTCATTATTCATATCTTTTGCAATTTTTAGGTCAATGAGTCCCGGGCCTAACTGTAAAACATTTTTCCGCAAAAATTATCCCAAAGAACGGCAGTTCTCGACAGTCGCGCGCACCCCCCCCCCTACATGCGACATCGACACTATAAAATACGCGAAGTTTCAAATTCTGGCAACCAGACCAAATTGAAAAATGGGCCAAATCCCAGCTTAAAGTTTAGGAAAAGAAAGTAAGTTATCAATCGAAGTAGCACAGAAAACGACAATAAATATCGTTCCCATACCACGAGATTGACAACAGATGGAATATTTTCTTTGGTTACAACCTCCCGAGATTTTCAAAAATTATAAATCATACAGGATGCCAAGGAAATTAAGATGAGAGAATTTTAAAGAATTCACAACCCATCTACTCAACCTTTAAAATTCTCTCATC
Source organism: Diabrotica virgifera virgifera (assembly GCF_917563875.1). Lineage (NCBI taxonomy): Eukaryota > Metazoa > Arthropoda > Insecta > Coleoptera > Chrysomelidae > Diabrotica > Diabrotica virgifera. The sequence goes on along the minus strand of NC_065451.1, from coordinate 114,201,399 downwards.
TTAATTTCCTCGGCATCCTGTATGATTTATAAATTTTGAAAATCTCAGGAGGTGTAACCAAAGAAAGAATTCCACCTGTTGTCAATCTGGTGGTATGGGAACGATATTTATTGTCGTTTTCTGTGCTGCATACTTCGATTGATAACTTACTTTGTTTTTCGGTAGATGGCTCTAGTTCATCCGTGACATTTCTTTCTTTGCAATTTGGAAAGGCCCAAAGTGTGATGCCTGGAAAAGTCGGAGAGAAGAGGATATGTGACTACTGATGAAGGGGAAAGACCTCCGAAACCGGTATAGACTCTTCCTGCACTCTCCGATTTAACCAGAGCATTATGCAGCTGCTGCATTTTCGTATTGCAAAGAAGTTGAAAATGTTTATACATTTTTAGAAAAAGACTCATCAATCCATATGTCAACCATCCACTTTGGTACAAGGGTGTGGGTTTTACGGCCCTCCCCATTTAAGGTCTATTTTTTTTTCGTTGTCGTCCCCAAAATTGGCCAAAATTCCCAAAAAACTTTCGAAAATTTGAGTCCGATCTCTGCGGCTTCTGATAGTATCGATGATTAGCTTTCCAACGAATGTCTAAGTTTGAAAATGGGTTATACCATTCCAAAGTTATTGAGCTCAGAAATTTTACTCAATTTCTGTTTAAACGGGGGAAAATGTTTGTGGGTATGTATGTTTGTATGTCTTTGGAAAAGTTACACCGATGTGTTTTTCTATGTTTCAAGAGGAAGTCAGGGCCGATTCAGAACCGGTGTAGTTTGTGTCTTTTGACCAACCATATGACAGATATAGCACTGGGTAGGTACAAAAGGGCATATTTTTTGGGTGAATGTATCTTAGGTTCAAAGAGAGCTAGGAAAATCGTAAATACACCTTATAGGTAGCGCTTGAGATTAGCTTTCAAATGGTACCTAAGTGGTCAGGATCGGACATACACACGGCTCAGTATAGTCGAAAAACTGAAAAATAGAACTATGAAAATTTTGGTATTTTGACAATTACTAAAAATTTACACCTACGAATTGTGCCAATAACTGAGAGTTTGTAGGACTCCAGATGCGTCGAAAGATGTGTACCTCATATCTGGGAAAATTCGAATTTTTAAGTTATAGGCCTCATAAGTATGATCAAATCAATTTTCGATGGGAAAACGGGTTTTTAAGCTCACTAACTTATATAATAACCTTCAGATATCATATTTGACCTTGGATGCATCAGACTATCAGACACTACTTGTAAATACCTGTCAAACTCATGTTTAGTGATCAAAATCGCTCCAAAGTATAATCCATTTAACCATTATCACCGAAATGGTCTATAAAGAAAGTTATAGTGGATACGACACTAAATTTGATCGGGTAACCTGAGTGCATTTTTTAGTAATCCCAACAACAGTTTTGTTCAATCTATTCCAAATAGAAAAAATCTAGTGTACATTCGATGGACACAAAAATACACTAAGCATCAAAATTAACGCACCACTTTAAAAATGGAACATTTTTGATGTCTCATATTTCCTAAACCTGTTGTCTGATTTTAGTGATTTTTTTAATATCTTCTTCTTTAAGTACCGTGCCCAAATTTTTAGGCGTGGGTAGCTTCTATAACAATTTGCCGATATCGTTCTCGATCTTGTGCGGCATGTAACAATTGATCTGCTGATAAGCATTGACGAAGGTTTCGGAGCCATGAATATTTCTTTCGACCAATTCCTCTTTTTCCGTCGATCTTTCCATTGAGTATTAACTGCAGCATCCTGTATCTGCTACCTCTCATTATATGCCCCAGATATTCAAGTTTTCTCTTTTTTATCATCTTCATTAAGTCACCTTCGCCTTGACCTACTCTGTTTAAGACTTCTCTGTTTGAAATGCGTTGAACCCAAGATATTCTGAGCATTCTACGATACGACCACATCTCAAAGGCTTCTAATTTGTTCATCATGTTAACCTTCATGATCCAGGTTTCACATCCATATAGTAATACAGGATACACATAACATTTTAGGAACTTGATTCTTAGTTGTAAATTCAGCTGAGAGTTGCTCAGAATATATTTAAGTTTCATAAATGCTCCTCTTGCAATTTCTATACGATTTTTTAATATGTTATAGCTTTATTTTTCAAGAATATCGATGTAATATACTTGCTAAACAGATAAGTGTCATTGTCTACCTGGTGTAAAAAAGATAATGTGTTTTTTCCTCAAAGTTCGGAACACTCAAAAAAAGTTAACAACTAGCAATGTTATTCATCAATACAGGGTGTTTCTAAATAAGTGTGACAAACTTTAAGGGATAATTCTGCATGAAAAAATAATGACCGTTTGCTTGATAAACATGTGTCCGCAAATGCTTCGTTTCCGAGATACGGGATGTTGAATTTTTTCTTACAAACTGACGATTTATTTATTGCTCTAATACCGGTTGAGATATGTAGATGAAATTTGGTAGGTTTTAAGAGGTAGCTATTGCGCATTTTTTGACATAAAATTAAGAATTTTATATTCACGATTGGCGTGCATACGGGTAATATGACTGGGTAATAGCCATAAAGCGAATGAATCAAGAAACAAAATGTTAAGAAAGCCTAAGGCTACAGCTGAGTTTTAATTTCAATATTTTATATACGCTAGAATATTCCACAGGGTATTCCAAACTTTGAGGAAAAAACACACTATCATTGTTACACCCGGTATACAATGAAACTTATCTGTTTAGCAACAATATTATTACACCGATATTCTTGAAGAACAAAGCTATAGCATATTAAAAAAATCACTAAAATCGGACAACAGGTTTAGGAAATACGAGACATCAAAAATGCCCCATTTTTAAGGTGGTGCGTTAATATTGATGCTTAGTGTATATTGAAAAAAGAAATATTGTGTTGGCTGGGATATGAACTTGGATTGCTCTATCACAAGTTTAGTTTCGTAACCACTAGCCCAATGGGGCGATAATGCTGCAAAAGTATTTATAACGCTTAACGTGTAATCGAGAAACATTACATAAATGTTTTTTTGACCTATTAATTTTGTTTATCGTTGGTGATACTTACAACATGAACCGACTTACACTAATAATATAACATTGAATGTTAAATAAAACACATTTACCGGCTTTATTTTTTATCTGAGACAATCCTCTCGACTATATCATAAGGCTGCAACTGGTTTGTGACACCTTAGGCGAGAAAAACCTTGTAATTATTTCCCTCGCTTCACATTAATCCCATGTGAAATGGACAAAGGGCAATAACTAAAGTGGTCTTTTATCTGTCGGTTAGGATAACACATCGGCTACAATCAGATTATATGATACTGTCTTGAGGAAAAGCTAGACTTAAAAGAAAGTCAATTATAGACACCCGGTAGCAATAATGAAATTTTTTGACAAAAAAATTTATATTCTTGAAATTGATTATGTATTTATGAAAATAAATACAAAGGTAAAGGGGTTTTATTATTTCATATGGTTAATGGACTGCCAAATAAGTGAAGCGGAGTGAATATAAAGAGGTTCTTTTTTTTGAAAGGGGTGAAATAGAGCATATGCACTAAGGTGCATTAGGATGAATCCGATGCACTTTTCGTATAGGTCTGGATCCCGCGTATAAAAAAAGGTGATTAATAGCAAGCTGAAAATTTGTTAATAGCGTAAGGGTGTCTAGTCGGACAAACCTTGATATATGGGAACACTGGAACAGGGGAAGTTTTAATTGTGGAACAGGTTAAAAATTTGGAACGGTCAGATCACGAAAACGTCACATGTATTTTGTCCGACAGAACTTATAATTGATTTTGACCCTTTCATTAAACTCTCATGCAAGAATCAGACTGCTATTTATCACCTGTCATAACTCCTGTCATTTGACATGTTCTACGTGTTCCACTCATTATAATGCCCATTTGGTGATAAATCGCAGGCCGATTTTTGCATGAGAGTTTAGTGAAAGGGTAACAAATCAATTATAAGTTCTGTCGGACAAAATACATGTGACGTTTTCGTGGTCTGACCGTTCCAAATTTTTAACCTGTTCCACAATTAAAACTTCCCCTGTTCCAGTGTTCCCATATATCAAAGTTTGTCCGACTAGACACCCTTAAGCTATTAACAAATTTTCAGCTTGATATTAATCAACTTTTTTTTCATACGCGGGATCCAGACCTAGTAGATTATATACATCAACAGAAAAGATACTTCTTAATGAGGTAGATTCCTTTGAGCTAAAAGTTTACTGTAATACTGATTTTTATTTTTGCTCTTATTTTGCTAAAATATGGTCTGGAGCACAATCAGTTCATTGCATCGCTCTTACAACTTTCAATAATTTTTCCCATTTCTTCTTAATTAAAATAGAGGCCCTAATGATTCTTGGTATTCCCTTTAGGGAACGTTGTTTTATTTTATGGATGTCTATGTATGGAAACAACGTTTCCCAATAATCAGATTTAGTCCATTCTTTCACGGTTTTTGCTCTAAATTTTAAAGAACCGCTTGGATTGACATGAAATTTGGCATACGTATAGCTTACATGTCAAAAAAAAGTGATATTGTGCCGATGTGTGCTTTTGCCCTGGGGGTGACTTTCACCCCCTCTTGGGGGTGAAAAAATATATGTCCAAAATAAGTACGGAAATGGGTAAACTGACTAATTTTAAGTAATTTTTGTTCTATAGAGCTTTTTCGCCAAGTCAACATTTTTCGAGTTATTTGCGAGTGAATATGTTCATTTTTCAACAAAGTAACCACATTTTTAGACGGTTTTTCGCAAATAACTCAAAAGGTAAGTATTTTGTCGAAAAAAACGTTCTTAGCAAAAATATAGCCCATAAAAAAATAAAAAAAATGGTGTATGCGTTAGGTCTCTGGATCTCGTAGAACCAGAGTTATAGCCAATGAAAAATATATTCATATTCACCAAATTTCAAATAGAATATTTCGACGTGAAATATCCAAAAAATTAAGCACTTTTTGGGGAAAACCCATTATAACTTTCTTAAAGTGTTTAAAAAAAGCTTTGCTTCTGTTTTTACAAAAAGTTTCTAGCATTTAATTTATGCAAATTACGTTCAAAATAAGGATGGTTCCTTTTGTTTTTGCAAAAAAAATTGGGAAGACCACTCCCTAATTAGCAACTTAAATGAAATTAATCGTTACCGCTCTACAAATTATTTTACTTATGTTGTGTTTATATGATCTGTAAGTTTCATCGATTCAAAGTGCTTATTTTTGAAAAAATTTGGTTTCAAAGTAAACTTTTTAAAAATTTAAATTTTGAAAAATATGCTTTTTTCAAAATAACTTAAAAATTGTTAGAGATACCAAAAATTTGGAAAAAAAAGTCAGTATTGCTTTTCTGAATATCATGTATTTCTTTGTTTTTCTGTTAGAAAAAAATTGATTAAGATTTGGTGTCTCTAAATTTGCATACATTCGTGATCAGTGACTCGTTCAACCCCTTTTAACTACAGCCCTTTCAATAATAAGGACTTTGAACCGATGAAACTTACAGATCATATAAGCAATATATAGACGAGTCAAGAAACTTGTGAAGTCGTAACGATTAAGTTCATTTAAGATACTAATTAGGGGGTGATTTTCTCGATTTTTTTACCAAAACCAAAAGGGACTAACTTTATTTTGAGTGTAACTTGTTTAATTTTGATGCTAGAAATTTTTTTTATAAAACAAAAATGAAGCTTTTTTTAAACACTTTAAATAAGTTGAAATGAGTTTTCCCCGAAATGTGCTTCATTTTTTGTTATTTCACGTTAAAGTATTGCATTTGGAATTTGACGAATATGAACCTCTGCTTCTGCTAGGTGTAGAGACGTGATATATACACCATTTTTTAAAATTTTTTACAGGCTGTATTTTTGCTAAGAATGTTTTTTCGACAAACTAGGTACTTACTATATGAGTTGTTTGCGAAAAACCGTCTAAAAGCGCGGTTATTTTGTTGAAAAAATTAACATATTCACTGCCAAATAACTCGAAAAGTATTGACTTAGTGAAAAAACTCTATAGAACAAAAGTTACTTAAAATTAGCCAGTTTATCCATTTCCTGACTTTCTTTGGACGAATATTTTTTCACCCCCAAGAGGGGGTGACCAGTTTTCAACTAAATTACATCAACCCTCTATCGGGGGCGGACACAACCCCCAAAATCTTTAATAGAAAGGGGGTTGAGTGATACCTCATTTTGAAGGTCATTCAATTACCTTTTCAAAAATACCGCATACCTGATATTTCTCTTTAGTACTTTTGGACAAATCTTGGACTCAATACTCTAAAAAATTTTGGAGTTCTGAACTCGATACTTCATATCTTTACGGTTTTACTAGATTTTTCCAAAAATACTTCAAAAAAAATCTCTAAATACTCAAAAAAAATTCAATTTGGAGCTCAATATTCCAAAAAAAGTTTTGGAGTTCTGAACTCGATACTTAATATCTGTACGATTTCACTTGATTTTTTCAAAAGTACTGAATGGAAATATGTATAACGTATGTTGTATTTTTGAAAAGGTAATCGAACGATCTGTAAAATGAGGTATCACTCAACCCCCCTTTCCATTAAAGCTTTTGGGGGTTCTGTCCGCCCCACTAGAGGGTTAATGTAATTTAGTTAGAAACTGGTGTACAAAATTTCCCCCTCACAAATAAATTTCACGTGTTTTTGTATATTTTTAGATTTTCTATAGGGACCAAATTATAGGGGGTGGAAACTTTTCAAATTGACACCCTATATATTAGCTATATTTCTTACCTTCTTTTTCTGCTCTTGAACACTACACTTTTACTATATCACTTATAATCACTTTTATAAATTTAAACTGCACCTTCTGACACAAGAACTTGAGAATTTTTAAATTTAAATAAAATATTTATTTTTGAGAATTTTGATATAGAAGTTATACTTCTTTAGGCGCGATTGGGAAATTTTTTTGAAGTTAATTGCAATTAACGTGTGAAAAAAATATATTGGTGTTTTTAGTAAATATCTTTATTATAACTTTTTTATGTCTTTATATTTGTCTTCGTTGGGAATAGGATAAGTAATTAGTATTAAAATATGATGAAAAGAAAATTAAAAATTTGTGTAGAAAATCTGACGTTTTTTTAGATTTTATAGGATTCATGAAGGGAAAAGGAATTGCGGGGAGGCTACAGTTCATAAAAAATGACGTATTCACGTTATTTTTATTTTGGTTTTATTTTAAGTATTAAAATTAGTTTAATATTTAAATAAAAGTACAATTAAACTGTTTAAAATATATTTATTTCGTTGAAATCCTAATAATAGAAGTAAAGTCGGTTCGCAAAACTCAGACACAACTGGCTGATTTTCACATCTGGCTGAACATCTGGCAAAATTAAGGCTGAACATCTGGCAAAATTAATTGCCAACTATTTAGTAATTATTAACTATTTAGTAATTATTTTGTTTCCAATTTTACCAAATTGACAAAATTACTTACTAAAATCACTAGCCAGTTGTGTCTGAGTTTAGCGAACCGACTTTATAACTTCTTACGTGCGCACAAAGTACACATACTTTTTTTTATGTAAACAAACAAGCGGGTCAATTTTAAATATTCATTAGCTATAACAAATAAATATATAAAATTTTACATGACATAGAAAGTAACGCCATCTATTGAGAAAACTGGTAGCGCCATCTTTTGAGAAAAATGAGAACTAATTTTACCATATACAATTTAAAATGGCATAAATTTCAAAATAAAACTCAATGCATCCATGTAAAAGCTGTTGAATATTGCAATGTAATCGAGTTCTGAGCTATTCTGAAAATTTCAGATCTCTAGCTAATCGGGAAGTATGTTTAAAATCGATTACAAGATTTTTCCCGGACATAGTGACAAAGAGACAAAGAACAGGCGAAGTATATAATAACGTGGCAAAATTGAATGAAAGATACTTATTATTCATAAATAAAAAAGAAACTCCACATATATGTTTATGCGGAAGTAGAGCTGTTATGAACCGAATGTTTACACGAAAAGGATTTCCTTACAAGCGACTTTTTAATAAGTGCCCCATACACGAGTTGAAAAATTAGCACACTGATAGTATAGAAGTCGTGAATATTATTCATAGAGGAAGATATTTTCTTGCTATCTTCACTTAATTATCGTTACGGTTTAATAGGATAAACACATTTTATGGGATAATTTAAAGACAAACCTCTACCATTTTCATCAATTACCATCTAAATACATTTTAACCGCTCTGCCTTGGGCTCCAAGTGCGATCGCTTTCTATTGTAGTTTTGTTCCTTTACAACAATGTATCGAGATTGTTGTTTGGAGTTACGTAAGATATTTAAATAAAACTGGAATAACAGTAAGAGGTCATTCTGATTTTTGTACTTTCTTTAAAATATGTTTTTAATAGATTGATTGATGAATTTTATAAAACGGATTGTCCTCTAAAATACCATTCAAGATATTTGTTATTCGAAACATTAAGGACTGCTGTTGTATAAGGCCTTTGTAACAGAAATTATGTACAAGTATTTTGAGTTTTTGGAATTCTTTACTATCAAAAATTTCTTTAATAATCTTTTACAGTTAAGGAGTTAAGGGGGGGTATGGTTTGAAATATTAATTTTTAACTTTAAGTTAACTCTTTGAAAATTTCAGATTAATTGGAGTAAAATTATCACAGATAGCGCGTGTTGAATATTCCTACCTTCGACTCGCTTTGCCGCGGTTTTGCGCCAGCAAGCTTCAGCGTAGTGAGAATCGTTCAACAACTCTTCGCCTTTTCTTTTGTAAATTATTCCGCAATTCAAAAAACATATATTTCGATATCCATCACTTGAATGGTGAACGGAAGATGAAATTGTCAGAACTTGAAACGCGTTTTTCTCAAAACTAATTTTTCAAAGGGTGGTGGTAATCGTAATTCAAAAACTACTTGACCGATCCATCTGAAATTTTGCATAGATTTTCTTTATACATTTTGTGAGGTTACGCTGTCGAGAACTTATTTTTCCTTTGTTAAACCCGTTTGTTACAAATAATTTCATTTTTTTTAATTCCGGGTGATGCCAAGAACTCAAAAATCGTGCAAAATAAAAAGAACTCGACAGCGTTACCTCGAGAAGCTCAGAAGCTAATAAAATATTTTTAAATTTTTTGTTTCTCGTACTCCAGTGACGAGTTCTGATTTCCATTGCAAGATCCATTTTTTTTGAGGTCTATTAAAATTTGCCACTGTTCGCTTATTTTTCAATATTTTTCCTTGACATTTTTTTTTTGAATATTCTGTGAATTGTACTTAGTACGCTTATTTAATTTAAAATCAAAATAATTGTACCATAGTTTAAATAAAAAGAAATCACAAAAATGTGCTTTAAATGTTGATTTCAAACGATACCCTCCCCGTAAGTCTATATTAATTGCATGAATCACTAAAAACACACACTAGTATGCTTAAACTTAGAGATTCACAATAAAGCTTATAGACTAGCATTTTCATGTCAAAAATAAGGGATTATAGGTCTAAAGTTAATAATGTTTAAAATATTTACACTTTTATTGAGAAAAATGGTAATATTTAAAGGGCTGTGGTGCTGTGGATTAGGTTTCCAAGGCAATACAAATTTAAGTGACATGTCAAACTTTTTTAAACGGTGTCAAATTTAAATAATTTGACAACGACGTCGATTTTGCTAAGTCACAAGACATTTACTCAACACACACAATACACATTACACTAAGTACCTGATTGTATAAATCCAGTGTACCATGCCAATGGCCATAAGTTGTCGAGGCATTAAGCTAAATAAAAAAAATATATTTGTCATATATCCATACAATATCAATATACAGTGTGATCACTATTTGCAAGTACAAAAATTTTCTCATTTTTTATTAAATGGAACACCCTATGTAATGTATTGGATTTTGTAGTAAATATTACAAGCTTTCTTCTGGTATAAGGTTGTATATTCGAGCATGTTTCGATTTGTAGATATTTAAAAAAGAACTAAATGTATAACATCTTTGCGGATTTTTTATAAAAAAATAATTATTATAATCTGGTTTTAGAAATAGATTGGGCTGTATCGTCGCCCCCGCTAGCAAAATTATTCCGATTCGATTTCTTTGCACAAACTTACTCAAAAAGAGGTTCTTATAACATTTCCACAGGGTGCTGGGCGGTGCCGTGGTCGAAAAATTGTTTAAACAATTTTTTTTCAACAAACTCACAAAAATAATTTTTTCATTTCAAACAATTTTTTTAGATAATCTGGGTCATTCTGTGCAAAAAGGTCTCTTGTCTTTTTTTCTAAAATTGATTGTTGTCGAGTATGCGATTAAAAATCCGAAAAAAATTCGAAAATGGCCAAGGCATTAACATTAAAGGCTTAAGGCTATGGGTACATAATTCGCAAATATTTTACGTGTATCCCTACTTTTTCTATCTTTACACGGCAAATTACGTGTAGTAAAATTCACACTGGTATGGATATGTAAACATTACTAGAATGTCATTATACTTGAAAATGTCATCATTAATTTAAAGAGATGGGTTTTGAATGTTCTTGGATAACTGTTATTTTTATAACTGAAAATTATTAATTCAGTTAATAAACGTGATAATTTTTTCACTAACTATGTATTCAGTGATTGTAATAATTTATTTGTACAACAAAGACTAATACTCAATCGAGAAAAGAGGAAAAGTGTTAAAGTGATTTTTTAATAATATATTGTTATGGAACGCTTACAATTTTGAACATCTTTAACAACAAAATACTTGGATCACAGAATATATTATCCTGATGTATTCTCTGCTTGGATCTTCCACAAATAATATACAATAAATAACTTTTTATTAAGTTCACGTCTTAAATCAATTATTTATCAAATACACATAATATCAATAATATTTAATCAATAACTCAACATATTCCCGATGCAATGTCAAATATTTAAAATTGTCACTGATTGTCAGTGTCTGACTGACAATATATGCTGACAATATTATATTCGGCTGAGTGCGTTGTAAGAAAAAGATAAATTTGGAAAATATTACCACGGCATTGTGTTGATTTTTTTCGAATCCTGAAAAAACCAATAAATATTTTTGAAAAATTTAAACGCAGAATGAAAGGCTAAATTATTACCTTAAGTCCCTTAGAATAAATAAAAAGTTTATTTTGAATGATATATTTGAAATTAAAAATCACACTAAATTTTCTCTTAGTTTTTCACCCCTGTAACTTATTAAAATAAACATTATAGAATTTCTCAGGGACTTTCGGCCCTGGCTAATAACGTAATCTCTCATTCTGCGTTTAAACTTTTCAAAAATACTTATTACTTTTCTCAGGATTCGAAAAAAATGAATCCCCAGTTGAATAGCATTGCAGCCGAAAATACGTACCGATCCTCTTAATAACTTGATTAAAAAAATTTATTATGAGATTCAGAAAGTGACCAAATCAAGTTTCAAACCCCTTCTTCAAGGTCCTGAAGAGATTTTTGTCATATTTTATTACAATGCTGTTATTTTTAATTATTAACAATTAGCGCTATAGTCCAGGATGTATCGTCGCCCCTGTTAGTGAAATTATTCCGATTCGATTTTTTTTGCACAAACTTACTCAAAAAGAGGTCCGCATATAAGAGTACATATCTACAGGGTGCCGGGCGGTGCCGTGGTCGAAAAATTGTTTAAACAATTTTTTTAAACAAATTCCCAAAAATAATTTTTTCACTTCGAACAATTTTTTTTAGATAATTTGGGACATTCTGAGCAAAAAAGGTCTCTTTGATTTTTCTCTAAAATTGATTGTTGTCGAGTTACACGCGATTTAAAATTTGATAAATATATATCTCGGCAACAATTAATTTTAGAGAAAAATCACAAAAGACCTTTTTTGCTCAGAATAACCCAAATTATCTAAAATTAATTAACTAAACTATCGTTTGCAATGAAAAAATTATTTTTTTGAATTTGTTTAAAAAAATTGTTTAAACAATTTTTCGACCACAGCACCGCCCGGCATCCTGTGGATGTGTTATAAGGACCTCTTTTTGAGTAAGTTTGTGCAAAAAAATCTAATCGGAATAGTTTCGCTAATGGGGGCGACGATACAGTTGGACTATAGCGCTAATTGTTAATAATTAAAAATAGCAGCTTTGTAATAAAATAATAACAAAAATCTCTTCAGGGCCTTAATAATAATTTTTAATCGAGTTATTAAGCCTTAAAAATGGCCATTTTTGCATTTTTCAAATTTTTAATTGCATATAAGTAGACAACAATCAATTTGAGAGAAAAATGACACGAGACATTTTTTACTCAGAATGACCATATTGTTCGAAATGAGAAAGTTATTTTTGTAAATTTGTTTAAAAAAAATTGTTTAAATAATTTTTTGATCATGGCACCGCCCGGCACCCTGTGGATATGTTATAGGAACCTCTTTTTGAGTAAGTTTGTGCAAAAATATCGATACAGCCCGGTCTAAAACATACACTAAAATATCAAAGATAAAATAAAAACGTAATTAAAGCTTAATCTTCTGATCAGATATCTGAGTATTAACGTTAATCGTATTTCAAGTTCCAAGCACACAAATCTTTTTTACCAATTTCTCTAGACTCTAGACTTGCCGATTTCGCAATTTATATTACCTATTTTTCCTCTATCTCGTATTAGTTTTTAGTACTTTGCCCTAGACTTATTGCCTTTTTATTTTTAAATGTAATTCCAAAGACGATACCGAATACCAGAGAAGTTCTTCGGATTACAATCTCTGCACTTATACAATATCTCAATTTATGAATATATAAATACAAAACGATGACAAATATGCACGAAAAAAAAAACGAGATGCAAATGTTAACATATTCAAAATATCGTCCAATTAAATTTAACGGCCGCAGTGAAACCTTTTAAGGTACTGTTACATCAATTAATTACAACTGCTTTTATCAACCGGTTTATTATTTGATATTGCCGTGCAGTTTATTTATTAATTGCACCGGCTTATGCGTCGTTAAGAAAGTTTAACGTGTTACCCCGCACTTAAGAACTATTCTGTTTTATGTGAGAAATTTCAGTGTATGTCAGAATCTGGAACAGAAAGGTCTAAAGAAATATAAAGAACGCAGGAACAGAATTAATCCAATCGACATATTTTTCAACAAAATGAAGGTAATCCACAGAATTGGAAAAGAAAAAGTACTCGTGAGCACAACTAAACAAGACAACTTCAATATGTACACGATAAGTATCGTTACTTCAATTAATTATCCAGGAAAAATAGACAGAAGGCGTAGAAGAAAGCCCGGGATATTAAAATTGCCATATTAATGGCCAAAGTTAGCAGCAGACAGGGCACTTGAAGAAAAAGAAGCAGAAGCTGTAAATTAATTTTGAAATATTTATGAAGATTTTAAACTTAATTGCTGTGAAAATGGACATGAATTCATTTATCAAAGCTATGTATCAAAAGTCTATTTTACCTATCCCGTTATAAAAGCTGAGAAAATCCTAATAGCAATCCTGATATAGGTACTAAGAGTTCTAGAAACTATTCGAAATGTGATTGAAAGTATACCTGGACGTTATGTAGAAGTTCGGAGAGTTAAAATAGCACATACACGCTATTAGTTTTGTTTTAAAATAATTTTTAGCAACGATGATATTAAAGAAATAAATCGATATAGGTACTATCCTGATATAGGTACTAAGAGTTCGATATAAAAACTTATTCTTCTCTTATAGTCTAGTCGCAACATAGGGGGTCTCGTGGGCACTTTTAGTTCGCTGCGATTTGATGGTGGTATTATAGGTTTTTTGGGTCACTGAATCCAATGGAAGTGGTCTGGATGCCCAAATGTGGTGCGTTTAATTGTAATTAACAAATTGTGGTAAAATTAGGTGTTTTTCAGGAAATATTAGAAGCCCTGTAAATAAATGGATAGTATTAAGCTCTTCTCTGGTGTATTTTTGGTCGCTGAATCGAATGCGACTACTCGCTATTATTCAAAATGTGTTCGAATTTTGTTAATAACAAAATAATTGCTTATTCGCCGAAAAGCTCGAAATGCGTTATCTACAGCAAGTTTTTATAGTCCAGAAAGCCACTGCGCATCCGCTAGGAAAAATATTCTAATCCAGATTTTTTGCACAATCTTACTCAAAAAGGACTCCTTTTTAACAAATTTGCATGTTGCCAGGACCAAAAGGTGGTCAAAAATTTTTTAAACGTTTTTTTTTGTTTTTTTCCTAAAATTATTTTTTTGCATGCAAAAATTTTTTTGAGGTTTTTTGGATCATTCCAAACAGAAAAGGTCTTCAGTGACTTTTCTCTAAAAATGATAGTTTTTGACATATAAGCGATTAAAAATTGAAAAATTGCGAAATCGGCCATTTTTAACCCTCAAAAACTATGTGAAAAACTGAAAATTTTAATGTTACCAAGGTAGGTAGATATTCTTTAAACATCGGTTGATGAAATCCCTAAGAGTTTTTTGCAATACAATATTCAAAACTCCTTTGCTTTTTAATTGCTAATCAAGCGTGCGCGACACTATTTTCGACCGACAGTATGGTGCAAATGAAAGGAATAAATTCGTTATTTCGTAAACCGGCGCCATTAAGGAAAAATCACGAAACAGGTCGATTTTTATTTTTAAGTTATGATATTGTGGCATATATGGTATACTAGTGACGTCATCCATCTGGACGTGATGAGGTAATCGATGATTTTTTAAATGAGAATAGGGGTCGTGTACTAGCTCATTTGAAAGTTTCTTCAATTCTCTATTCAGTAATATAAACATTTACATAATTATTTATACAGGGTGTACAAATAATTTTTATTAAATTAAAGTATTTGACAAAAAAAGAAGTAGAAGGACACCCTTTATAAATAATTATGTAAATGTTTACATTACTGAATAGAGAATTGAAGAACCTTTCAAATGATCTACCACACGACCCCTATTCTCATTTTAAAAAATCATCGATTACGTCATCACGCCCAGACGGATGACCTCACTAGTATACCATATATGCCACAATATCATAACTTAAAAATAAAAATCGACCTGTTTTGGAATTTTTCCTTAAATTCGCCGGTTTAAGAAATAACGAATTTATTCCTTTCATTTGCACCATACTGTCGGTGGAAAATAGTGTCGCGCACGCTTGATTAGCAATTAAAAAACAAAGGAGTTTTGAATATTGTGTTGCAAAGAACTCTTCGGGATTTCATCAATCGATGTTTAAAGAATATCTATCTACCTTGGCAACATTCAAATTTTCAGTTTTTCACGTAGTTTTTGAGGGTTAAAAATGGCCGATTTCGCAATTTTTCAATTTTTAGTCGCTTATATGTCAAAAACTATCATTTTTAGAGAAAAGTCACTAAAGACCTTTTCTGTTCGGAATGATCCAAAAAACCTAAAAAGACTTTTTTCCATGCAAAAAAAATAATTTTAGGAAAGAAACAAAAAAAAAACGTTTAAAAAATGTTCGACCACCTTTTGGTTCTGGCAACATGCAAATTTGTTAAAAGGAGTCCTTTTTGAGTAATATTGTGCAAAAAATCCGAATTAGAATATTTTTCCTAGCGGATGCGCAGTGGCTTTCTGGACTATTAGTCTTTTTCATAGTATTTTTATACCCTAAATCGATTGTCACTAGTCGTGATAGCTTAAACCACGTTCCGACTTTGTTATTAATAAATTATTGCAAAAATAACGGTTTATAGTACGTTTACTCACGGTTTTTGCTCTTTTACCCTGGATGTGAGTTTCACCCCGCTTCGGGGGTGAAAGAAGAAACCTTTAAAATAAGTCCGGAATTGGATAAACTGATTAATTCTAAGCAACGTTTGTTGCATACAGTTTTTGTCACTAAGTCAATACTTTTCCAGTTATTTGCGAGTGAATATGTTCATTGTTCAACAAAAAATCCAAATAACTCGAAAAGTGTTGGGGTGATTCCATTTCAAATCACTCAATTTTGGAGCAAAAAAAAATTTGGATCTCCGATTTGTCTGAAAATTGGTATATAGCTTCTGCGGGACGTAAAAATAAGATATTTAAGGTCAAAAAATCTTCTTCTTCTTTTTTCTCAAAATGTTATTTTATGCGATTTTACAGTGATTTGGTGTTTATTTAAACAAATTTGCATTTTCTATCGTAAAGTATCAATGAAAAACATAATATTTTAATAAAAGGGACTCAAAAATGTCATTATATGGCATTATAACAAGTTACTTTGATTCAAAACAAGTTTTTGACCAAATTTTATAGTGTAGAAATTAAAATACCGTTTTTTACATTTTTGTCCATTCCCAAAATACATCATACTCGATTTGGCTAAAAATTTGCCCACAGATAGCCAAAACATAGGACTTTAAGTGGTGAGAAGGATTTGAATTATGTTACAATACCAAAAAAGTTACATGCAATATCATAGTCAAAAATATAGGCTTCTACTGTAAGTAAAATTAACACGAAAATATCGACCTCACGACAAAAATTGTTAAAAAGAAATTGTAATAATTAGTAAATACGATTTATTTGGAACAATTTCTGTTTCTACCATTTTTGTCGAAAAGTTAATAATGGCGGAGATATTGAGCAAAACAAGTTGGCGGCTCCTTTAAAATCAAGATGGCGGCTAATGTAACGGAGGAATTCAGTCGTGATTTTAAATTTAGGCTACTATTGACTCCCCTAATGGTTAGAAAAATAAAATTTTGGGCAGGTCGGCATGCACGGTCAAATGCTATTCCGACTGGACTAATATACCTTTGAATCTGATATTACTGCATGTAACTTTTTTGGTATGGTAATAGTATTCAAATCCTTCTTACCACTTAAAGTCCTATGTTTTGGCTATCTGTGGGCAAGTTTTCGGTCAAATCGATGATAATGTATTTTGGGCATAGAGAAAAATGTAAAAAACGGTATTTTAACGTTTTCTACACTATAAAATTTGATGGAAACCTTGTTTTGAATCAAAATAACTTCTTAAAATGCCATATAATGACATTTTTGAGTCCCTTCTATTAAAATATTACGTTTTTCATTGATACTTTGCGACATAAAATGCAAATTTGTTTAAATAAACACCAAATCACTGTAAAATCGCATAAAATAACATTTTGAGAAAAAAAGAAGAAGATTTTTTGTCCCTAAATATCTTATTTTTACGTCCCGCATAAGCTATATACCAATTTTCAGACAAATCGGAGATCCAAAACTTTTTGCCTGAGTGATTTGACATGGAATGTACCGTTGACTTAGTGAAAAAACTATAGAACAAAAGTTGCTTAGAATTAATCAGTTTATCCACTTCCGGACTTATTTTAAAGGTTTCTTTTTTCACCCCCGAAAAGGGGTGAAAGTTACCCCCAAGGTAAAAGCAGACATCGTCACAATATCACTTGTTTTGTTTGATATGTTAGCTACGTGTATGCCAAATTTCATGTCAATCCAAGTGGTTTTTTAAAATTTAGAGCAAAAACCGTCCACGTACTATAATCCGTTATTTTCTCAATAATTTATTAATAACAAAGTCGGAACGTGGTTTAAGCTATCACGACTAGCGGTCATCGATTTAGCGTATAAAAGTAATATGAAAAAGACTACAAACTTGCTGTAGATAGCGCATTTCGAGCTTTTCGGCGAATAAACAATTATTTTGTTATTAACAAAATAAGCACATATTTTGAGTAATCGCGACCTATTGCATTCGATTCAGCGACCAAAAATACACCAGAGAAGGCCTTAACACTATCAATTTATTTACAGGGCTTCTAATAATTCCTGAAAAACACCAATTTTACCATAATTTGTTAATAACAATTAAACGCACCACATTTGGGTTTCCAGACGACTTCCATTGGATTCACAAAAAACCTATAATACCACCATCAAATCGCGGCGAACTAAAAGTGTCCACGGGACCCCCTATGTTGCGACTAGACTATTAATATCGATTAAAAACTCATTTGATAGTTTTTTCAAAATTGTTTATACATATTGTATTTATATTGCATAAAAGATAAGGTTGTAATATTTATATCTTTATCTTTTTGTGTTTTTTATCTGTCACTAATTAAAGTTTTGGTTTCAGGTACGATTTCAAATCTGGAAATGTGTAAGTTGTAATGTTTTATTAGAAACAAATTACTATTTGTATACAGTGATGAGTGCGCTAATAATAGGCAAAATAACGCAAAAGATGGAAAACATAATACGTTGTGCATTAAAAGGAGAAAAAACTCGTAGAGGTTGGAAATTATCAATGAAAACCTATAAATTTACATTATACATAGATCAAAATGAAATAGGAGCCACTAACTTAATTTAATGTACATTATTTATTACATAAGATAGGAACTTAAATATGTACGTTCACCCAGTAGACACATATAGTTTTTATAAATGATAGAAAAAACACAAGTTCCTTATCTTCGATTTTCTTGTATTCAATAAAGAAACTAAACTTGATATCATTTTGGAATCACATTTATTCCGTCATTGACTTTCTGGCTATATTTACGTTAAAGATATTAAGAATTACTGATGTATTTTGATGTGCTTGGAAGGCACCGAAGGCGCAGATTGTATCTCACAGAAATTCAAATTGCTAGGGCAATAACTTAAATTGAGTTACCCCGTAAATTGAGTACATTGAGTCAAGACCCCGTACAGCAGAAATGTTAAAAACTAGTCGTGCTGAGATAAATGGAGTCTGGACCAGACTTAAAATGCATGGAGCTATTAGAAAACAACCTTATACGTATCATGCAAGGCAACTGCAGCTAGAGAGGATCGACCTTTACAAGTGTGGGCCATCAAAAATCGGCGAAATACTGCTCGAATGCTAAAAAATGAGTTGGTAGAAGCTACGGGTACAAGAATAAATAGGTACTCAAACTATACGTAATTGGCTTTATTAACATGGGTTAAAAGTGAAAAGGTCAGCTAGAGTACCTCCTTTGCCTCTGCGCATCGTAGAGCCAAACGATTGTTTGTAGAAGAACACATGAATTGGACCACGACACAATGCAGTAACGCGATGGTTACTACTGACGACTTCAGATTTCTTTTAGATTATGTTGATGGATGTGTTAGAGCCTGGAGAAGACCACGCGAGCGCTTTTTGAATTCCACAATTTAAGAAGCCCAGGCTTTTTGGGGAGATTCGATTATGGTTTGGTGTGGGATAACTTTAAATAGCTGCTCGGACCTAGTAGTTATTTGGCGAAGGGGGGTTACAGCAGAGCGGTACATTAGCAAATTTCTTGAACCCCATGTTGTCCCATTTGCTGAAAATATGGGTCCAGAATTTATCCTTCAGCACAATAATGCACGAGACCGCACGTGGTCAGGATAGCGCAAAATTATTTGATTACCCACAATATTCAGGTTATGGAGTGGCCATCGATGAGTCTAGATTTTTATCCCATTGTCGATTAAACCTAAAACATGTCGATGAAGTTCTGGTAGAAGAATGGGAACTATTTTTTCAGAAGCTGCTAAATTTGTTAGATGACCTGCCCCATAAAAGTAGAAAAATTTTATGCGGGGACTTTAACATTGATTATGCTGCTGCTTGTGCTACACAAATATCCTTGGTCAACATATTTGAATCGTATGGTCTAACAATGCACGTTGATTACAAGGATTACAAAAACTTCATCTACCATAATTGATTATACAGTCTCAGATTTCTCACCCCTTGATGTTCCCTCTACAATTATTAATGCTGGACTATCTGATCATGAAGCAGTTTATACGAAGTTTAATATCTTCAGCAAACCCTCCTCGAAAACCCGACGTTTAGGCAGGATTTTTTCCACCCGGAACTTTCGTAAATTCCAAAATTTATGCTTAACCTCTGAGTAGCGCTTTCCTGCCATGGACGTGGATAATAATTTCAGTGAATTCTTAGATAAGCTTATATGTATCTTCAATAAAGCATTTCCTTTAATTGCAATTAAGCCAAAACATCACAAACCGTGGACTACTAAAGGTATCCGAATATCTTCCAAGAATATGCGTTCTCTTCTCTATATCAAGAAATTTACTACCAACGTCTCTATCACTGAATATATCACCAAGTACAGGGCAACCTGTCTTAAACTTATAAAATCAGCTAAAAAAGTCTACTACCGAGCCGTCTGGGAAGCTCAAAAAGTGTTGCAAAAGAAACTTGGTCCATAATAAACGATCTTCGAAATAAAACCCACACTGCTCAAACATTTCCCCTTCCAGACCCTGAAAATCTAAATGAATACTTTGTTAATGTGAGTAAAAATATTACATCAACTATTTTTCCACAACAAGATCCAATTTCCTATCTCCCTAATTCAAGAAAGGTCTCGAATTCATTCTTTATAAAACCAGTCGATAAATCTGAACTGATCCAAACAATCAATAGTATCAAAAGCAAATCTTCCTGTAGTACTGATGGTCTATCGATAAAAATTTTTTCTAATCTTCCAGAAAATGTGTTAAAAGTCCTCATCTCACTAATTAATGATTCTTTTGAGAAAGGTAAATTTCCAGAGTGGCTGAAGACAGCCATCATTATTCCTCTTCATAAGGGTGGTGAAATATCTAATACCTGCAATTATAGACCTATTGCACTACTACCGGTACTCTCCAAAATTATTGAGAGACTCATAAAAGCCCGACTTATGTCCTTTCCAGTTGAAAACAACATTTTATCACAAAATCAGTTCGGCTTTTTAAATAATAAATGCACCACAGCACTGATGCCATGTTTTCTGTACTACATGAGGTTTATCAAGCACTGAACAATAATCTTCACACTGCCACCGTTTTTTGTGACTAAGCCAAAGCTTTTGATTGTGTAAATCACAACATTTTGATAAAAAAACTAAATTTCTACGGAATTCGACGCATTTCTTTAGATTGGTTCCAATCTTACTTGGATGATAGGAAACAACTGGTTAGAGCAAATGATACAGACTCTAGTCTCAAAAACATTGTATGTGGGGTACCTCAAGGTTCAGTATTGGGTCCTCTACTTTTCCTTATCTTTATTAGTGACATCACTAATTTAAAAATCGATGGAAAAATCTTTCTTTTTGCTGATGATACCAGTATCACTTGGAGCAACTCAAATATTGCAACTCATCATGCTACTATAACTTCTGATCTACTTACAATAAAAACCTGGTCTGACTCAAATTTACTCTCGTTTAACGTAGAAAAAACAGTAGCATTGTCTTATAAAGGAGCTCTTCAACCGTTACCTCTTAATAACAGCCAGATCAGTACCGTTGATTCTGTAAAATTTCTTGGTATTTTTTTAGACAGCAACCTTAAATGGTCTCTCCATATCGATTTGTTACGGAAGAAACTCTCTTCAGCCTGCTATGCTATAAGATCTGTTTCGAATGAACTCAATTTAGCATCTTCCAAAATAAAATATTTTTGGGCAGCTGGTACAGCTGCCCAATTCGATGTTATTTTCAAATTACAAAAAAGAGCAATAATATATCTGTTTGGCCTCAGAAGAACAACACATTGCAGAAAGTATTTCAAAGATCACGGAATTTTAACCCTTCCATCTTTGTATATTTTAGAAACTGTTTGCTTAATTCGTAAACATCTACATGTCTTTCCACCAAGACCTAATCATGACTACTTCACGAGAAATTCTACGTTTGACGTCTATTTGCCGACCCCGTCCTCGGAGTTAGTAAAGAAATCGTTATTATATTCCGCAAAAAAAAATGTACAACCATCTCCCCCTACAACTAAAATCTGCACCATCTTTCCACAAATTCCGTAAACTGACAAAAGCCTACCTGTCTGAAAGACCATATTATTCAGTAGAAGATTTTTTTAGTCAATAACTTCAGTAGTATTTTTATTATTTTTTTATCTATATTTGGGTGTCATGCAGCAGCTTAACTTTTTAACTTTTAAACCTTTTTTATTAATTGTTAAGTACACTATGCATTTGCAATTTATTTAAATTTTTGAAATTGATTATTTCTGTTTTAACTTCATTATTATTATTATTATTTAAATATATTGACGATTTATGTAATTTTAGTAAATTGGATTGTTACTGTTTTGTTTTTTTGACTATTTATAAGCTTTGTCGATAAAATTGTAAAATTTTTCATGGCAATAAAGCATATTTCTAATCTATTCTATTCTATACTAGATCAAGAAACTATTCGAAATATGATTGAAAGTATACCTGGACGTTATGTAGAAGTTCGGAGAGTTAAAATAGCACATACACGCTATTAGTTTTGTTTTAAAATAATTTTTAGCAACGATGCTATTAAAGAAATAAATCGAATCTTTCGCATGTATCACTTTTTATTTTTTTTTACAAGAAAATTTGACAGTTCATTAACAAAAGCTTTGCTATATTTGTAGTGGACAGCTTTAGATATAATTAAATAAAAATAATATAATCATAAAAAGAATGACTTCAAAACTACGAACGTCTTTATAAGTGGCTCCTTTTTCGTTTTGATCAGTGTATTAATAGTTTCCCATCTTTAAACGTATCGGAGTTTAGCAGCTGCCACTGTGAAAGGTGGGAAATACCTGGTGGAAATGGGTGAGACATACGTCTAAAGGTGGAAAACTATCAATATAAGGTAAATTTATAGGTTTTTATTGATAATTTTCCACCTTTACTAGTTTCATCTCTTTTTATTTCACAACGTATTATGTTTGCTGTCTTTTTCGTTATTTTGCCTGTTATTAGTGCACCATCACTGTATATACAACTTCATTGCATATAATATGAGCAGTTTTGCTCATGTTATATGCAATATTTAAAATTCCAAGAACACTTTTGTTACAAGTACAACTTTTTTGGTCTATCAATGAAAATGTCCCACATAAATTAAAATATAAGCTTTCTATAACGAGCAGTTTGTTTTTATGTATACAAAAATAAACAAACCTCCCACTTCCAATATGCAATAGGATACAATTAATTAGATAATGTCGAGTACTGTCAAGGTAATTACTTCATTTGAATAGCGCGAATAGTTCCGACCATAATTGCCGATATTATGCATGCTAATTATAACTCAGGGATGTCTTTTGTACACCGATCATATACAATTAGTGGCAAGTATTTCATAGATATCCCATTAAAGAGAGCAGTCGCATATCTAGTTTTTACTATGTTTGTTTAGTTGTTACAAAAATCGAGTTCTGCAAGTAATATTAATCAGTTATGGTATTTATTCAAGGACATAGTACCTTCTTAGAGCTTTACGTCTATTATTGAATATATATTTGAATAAATATGCAAATATATGCAAGCGTAGCCATGTTTGTGTTATCTATTTCACAGTTTTCATAAAGAATTAACTTGTCATTTATTCTGTTCATAAATAGTTAAAAAAAGAAAATTTCTCAAAATGTACCACATACCTAAACAAAAATAAAAAAATCAATCAGTTATCAAACAGATACAAAGATACAGGATCCAAAAGATCAACATGTAGGAAAGGTGACATGAGCTGCGAAAATTTGAAAAAGGTATTGTTTAGATCTAAAAATTGGATACTTCAGTGTGTAATCATTAATTTAAAATTGACAACTGTATTGCTAAATAGTAAAAACACAATTTTTAACGTCATTTGGATGTGATGATGAACAAACCTAAGTGTATTAAGAGAAGAGAAAGAGAAATGGCGATAAACCTTTCATCTTGTGTCAATCAGAGATTGATCAATGTCACTGAGATGGTCAATATCATTCCGTCTCCTTATGATTGCAGGTTGCTTGAGAATGTGACACATTTTTATGAACGATCTTTTAAATGAACTGCTCTCAGTAGTGTTAAAATCTCAGCATTCTCAAAGTCAGCACGATGGTCTAAAGACAGAACATCATCATTCTCTTTGCCTTGTCCCTATGTTGGGTCGGCTTCCCTAATTGCATTTCTCCACGCAATTCTATCTTGGGCCATATCAATGTTAATCCCCTTTACCAACATGTCCTGCCTTATCGTCTCCCCCAGGTCTTCTTTGGTCTTCCTCTCCTACTCCTTCCAGGAATCTGCACTTCAGCTATTCTTCGTATTGGGTGCTTAACGTCTCGACGTTGAACATGACCAAACCATCTTAACCTATGCTCTCTCATTTTGGCATCAATTGGTGCCACACCTAGACTTCCCCTAACATACTCATTTCTAATTTTATCCTTCTTTGTCACTCCACTCATCCATCTAAGCATTCTCATTTCCGCCACATGCATTCGTTGTTCCTCTTTCTTTTTCACTGCCCAAAATTCAGTTCCGTACATCATAGCCGGTCTTATGGCTGTTTTATAGAATTTTCCCTTCAGCTTCATTGGAATTTTTCTGTCACGCAACACACCACTCGCTTCTTTCCACTTCATCTATCCAGCCCTAATTCTACTGCATGCATCTCCATCTATTTCTCCATTACTCTGTAATACCGATCCTAGGTACTTAAAACTGTTGCTTTTCACAATCATTTCACCATCCAAAGATACCATTTTATTTGTAGTAGCTCCATCTTTAAATGAACATTCCAAATACTCTGTTTTTGTCCTACTAAGTTTTAAACCTTTTTCCTCCAGAGCTTGTGTCCACTGTTCCAGTTTTTGTTCTAGGTCTCTTTCACTATTTCCTACTAACACGACATCATCAGCATACAGAAAGACAGAACACATGTCTGAAGAACATATGTTCTTCAGAACAGGTCTAAAGACAGAACATACGTAGATAAAACACAATAATGTTATGCACGAATGAAGACAAGTAATATCACTGCAATGGGAAATAAGGCGTTCTTTCAATGAACGGCCAGTTTACCCGACATAAGACAACTCACAGTTCTTAGAAGGAACCTTGTAAACTACATGGTCTTTTCTTGCTTAGTCAAGTTTTAGTATTAAAAAAAATTAGATACCAACCTTGCGTTTTTAATTCCAATCCTAGCAGACATAACCATAAGAAACCAAGACATGTTTTACGTGAATTGTGGAAAAAATGGTAAAGAACAGTAAATGTTAAAAGTGACAGAATTTTGTGAAATAGCTCCTGGTGTATTAATAGGATTTAATATAATAAGTCCATGATACTTGATTTTTCCATTGTAAAAAATACTGTGGCATGACGATACTTAATGGCTTGTGAACAAAGAATAAATTGACAGCTTGAAATGAAACTTCAGACAACATCAAAATAGGTAAAATTCGAAAACCCTGGCTCCCCTTCTCTGCTTACAAGCAGCATTGTAGATTACTTCTTTGTTTTATTGATGACGAATTTAAAGAACTAAGAAATTAACATAACAATGGCAAGACCAAGATACCTATTACAAAAAAGATAACAGGTTAAGTGTGTATATGAACATGAAATGAGTAATAAATCACTTTTGTTCAATTCTAACAAAAACATGCCTCCTGAAACGAGTTTGACATCCCATGGTTAGGGTGCTAGTAAAAGTCACATATCGGCAATATTCTTTTAATAACCAACAAAGGCGTAGTTCGCGTAAACACCAGGAGGGGCTAGGAACGGTTTCGAGGAAAAGCTTTGTAAGTGGAGATACAAAACTCATAAACATAATAAATGGAACCAAATATTAATAATAACTACTAACTACTACTAACCCTTGCAGGACCAACCTTTTAGCAAAGAGCGAGGACCAAGAGGGGTTATTAAATGTCCACACATTATATATTAATCAAAAACGTGCTTTTTTATTTAAATTAATTTAAGGATAACACTTTTACAAATAAAAAAACTATTCCTAGACGATAATGGAGCAGTTAAACGATAGGAATTTATAATTTACCCGGAGTCTTAGGCTTCAGTTGAATTGGCATCATCGTAGGATACATAAACATTTGACTTCTTGCTGTGCTTACCGCATACATACCTCTAACATTTTGAACAGACTGTTCAAACAATCGGTATACTAAATATAATCATTCCTTCGCACTTTCTTTTCCATGGTTTTAGGGTTTTTTCCAGGAATATTTTAAACAGGGTATGGGATGTGGTACAGCCTAGTCGTCCCTTTGTCGTCTTAAATGGACTGCATATTCTATTGCTCGTTTTGATAGTTACTGTGTTATTTTTGTAGAGTGCTTTTACTGCTGTTAATAATCTTCGTGGAACTTCGATATCTTGGTATTTTGGTATGGACTTATCTTGTTGATGAACCTAGGGAATGGAAGCGAAGAACATACCACATCCTTTCTTCGGTGAAATCTGGTTTGTAGTTCTGGGTCTGTAAACATCGGGACTCGACTCATCACTGAACACAATTTGGTGACATTCCTGGTCTCACTGGTTCAATTCTTTACACCATGTATGCTTACACCAAAATGTCAGCTTCGGCGATAAACTGGCCCTGGAGAGATTTATTGTCCTTCAGCAACATTATTCTTATCACTGATTTAGAAGTAGAAAATCGAATTTTAAGGGCATTTTCTCTTATGATTCCTTACTCATGGTTTGCTGTTGTCTACGACACTGTTTACTCTCTAGTCTAGTCCAACATCAAAAATACTTTTAATCTTGTCCTACAACTCTTACTCATACAAGACCATAGTGATAATTTCCTGGTCTCTATAGTATTGATACTATGATCCTGAAAATAATCGTTGTGTTTTCATTTACAAGGTTTTTTATACATCATAATTCGAATCCATTTTGTTATTTCTGCTGTCAAGTTTCAGAATATTCTCTGTTCCACATAACACCACTCATACAGCCGTTTTGCTTATTATACGTCTTTCATTAATTAATTTAAAAATACTTGGGACATTGTCAGATCCGCTATTTACAAGCCCTATAAATTATAGGCTATAACTATAATTTACTCTAAGTTATACACCGGTCGTGCTGCAGCCAACTAGGTTATTGTACTCCCTCTGACAACTCCTGATAAACTTTTTTGACTTTGGTATACTCAGGGTCTTCTATCAAAAGCATCATCGACCCTTCTCATATCAACAATAAGTTCTGTTGAAGCTAAATTGATGTACTCAAGGTTTCTTATCCATTTCCATTAGTTGGGACGCAAAGAAATAAAACGAACCCTAAAGGAAATGAAAAACAAGAAGGTTTCGGGAGACGACCAAATAATAATCGAAGCTGTTAAAAGTAGGAGACAAGAAACTGCTGGAAGTAGTAACTGAACTATTTAACCATGTCTAAAGCAAGGTATAGTCCCTAGAAAATGGAACAACGTAATTACTATCCTATAGTTCCCAAAAAAGGAGATATATCAGACATAGAGAATTATAGACAGGGAAATCTGTTGTCACATCTCTACAAATGGTTCACCAAAATCATCACAAAACGCTTAGAATAAAAATTAGATTTCCATCAGCCTAAGTAGCAAGCTGAGTTTAGGAAACATTATGAAACAAATGACTACCTACAAGCACTTAAAATACTAATTAAAAAATGTGTTGAATATAATAAACCACTCACGTTGATTTTCATAGACTTCAAAAAAGCTTTTGCTACCGTGGAATTACCGGCTGTATTAAGAGCATCGGAACAAAGCCAAATAGACTATAGTACACAAATTTGATAAAACAAATATACAACAACGCGATACATAGGAATTAAACAGGGCGATAGCGGCTACCCAACTATTTAGTGCAGCTCTGGAATATGCATTTAAAAACTAAATGGGGCTAAAAGGGGAATAAATATTGATGGTGAATATTTAAGCTGATTATATTATAGCCGATAGTTTAAATGAAGCTCACAAAAAGCTCACAAAATGATTGACGAACTAAAACAAGCAATAGTAACTTAAAAAAAACAAAATACATAAATGTTATGAGAGCAAGAAGTACATCTGGTTTTTAGCTATATATATGTAAAGCATGAAATTAGAATAGGAAAAGACAATCAAACTTGTGAGATCCAGCGTCGTATACGCTTGGGATGGGCAGCATTTGGCAAGATGCAACATATAAAAAGAACGCTACCGATTTTCTTGAAGAAAAATGATTGCAACCAATGCATACTGTTATTAATAACATATGATTCCGAAACCATAACTTTCACTAAACATTCTGTCAATAAATTGAGAATAACCCAAAAAAAAATGGATAGTGCAATGTTGGGAACAACAAGAAGAGATAGGGTACTAAATAGGATAGTGAGAGAGAAAAAAAATTACACAAGCCAGCTGGGCATGTAGCACGTTTAAATGTTAATAGGTGGAGCAAAAGACTCATAAAATGGAGACCTAGAAAAAATAAAAGACACTTAGGTAGACCACCAAAGAGATGGATGGATGGCTTAAGAAAAACAGTGGGAAATTGGATACAGAAGGCACAAGATAAAGAACAATGGAAGAATATAGAGGAAACATATATACAACAGTGGATGCAAGAGGTTGAGGAATAATGATGATGATGATGATGAGTTGCGACGAAACTTGAATCGTTTTAAGCCACAGTAGTATGCCTATACCGTGGTAAATGGTATAATCACCCTGAATTCCCAGTTCTCTGGGACATCGCTTACACAACACTGTATCGTGCATCCCGCGGGTATGATGACAATAATATACCTTGGAATTGGGAAGCTCAGTAGTAGCAAAACAAATCTAACCGTTGAATAATGAGCCAATTTTGGTGTGGCTATCTATTGATTTGTCGAATTATGAAATTAAGGAGAAGAAATTACTATTACCACTAACAACAAATTAACTTTTAAAAACATCTCCAAATATCCAGAATACTCTTAGACTGCACCCTGTAGAAAACATCATATCGTAATCGAGAATAATCCGTTTTCAAGTTAAACAAGGTTGACCACTCTGGTTTTTAGCGCTATATTTAAGTAGAAAAAATAAAAAATAGGGAAGTGTTTGTTTAAATAAAATAGTAATAAATGTCATCTTTCATTTCAACTTCAGCCTTCAGTTTTTTACGTTGTAATGAACTGCGATCTATTTAATATAAAAATGTCTTTAGAGCAAAAAACTACGTATTTTATAGCATCTAGGAGGTCTTTCAAGTGGTCAATTAGTGCCAATCTCTTTATATGGAAGCTTGATATGGGGATAATCTCCAATGACGTTTTAATATGGGGTTTAATCATCGTCTTACCATGCAACACATTTTATGTTTCAGGTAAAATAGTGCCTTGATCAAAAGAGTGAACTCCTTAGTACGTTAAAAGTAGAAGATGAGCTAACTGACCCAATTGAGGCTACAATGGGATAAGACAGGGGGATTCCCTAAGTCCTTTATTGTTCAACCTGAACATGGATGAAATCATAAAAAGATAGGAACTAAAAAAGTGTACCAAATGGGAGAAAGACAACTTAAAATAATCTGCTATGCAGACTATGCAATACTAATTTCTCAGAGTGAAGATGATTCACAACCTATGATGCACCAACTTAACATAACCGCCAGAAAATTTAACATGTTAATTTCCCCAAAAAAGACAAAATGCATGTTATAACACCAAATCCGATAAGATGTAAATTGGAGCTGAAGGTTCAGCTAATAGAAAAAGTAATTATTTTAAATATCTAGGCATCGCACTATCTAGCTACGGAAAGGTCGAAACAGAAGTTGAGGATCAATTGAATAGAGCAAACAGAGCCGCAGATTACCTAAATGACACAATATGGAGAAATAAAAATATAGGAAATGAAATGAAAGGCAGAACTTACAAAACAGTCATCAGACCAATAATGACATAAGCGGCAGAAACACGAACTGACACAGAAAGGACAAAAAGATTGCTCGAAACAGCGGAGATGAACACCCTTGTAAGACGATGGTAAGACACTATGGGACAGAGCATAAGTAGGTACATGTACACGACGGAGAGGCAAGGTGCACAACATTAATAACTGGGTAAGAAACAAAAGAGGGGAATATAATGACCACATAAGCCGAATGACAAGAAATCGAGTAGTAACGATGGCAAGAGACGGTTCCACAATAGGAAGACGATCAGCCCTAAAGCAAAGCCGAATAGATCACAGGTCTACGACTGCATGAATACACAGAAAAATTCAGGTCGAGGAGTGAGACAAGGAGACAATATTTCACCAAAATTGGTCATGGCAGCTCTAGAGTCAATATTTAAGAGCACTTAATGTCAATATATTAGCGTCAATATAGATGTAGAAAGATTAAATCATCGAAGGTTTTGCAGATGATGTTGTATTAATTGCAGATAACTTACAGGATACAGTTTCTATGATACATTTGCTTGTCTGTCTGAGAGAGCAGGATTACAAATAAACTGAGAAAACTAAACTTATGACAAATCTCGTAATGCGTGGGAATAAAACTATTGACAATGATACCATACAACAAACAGACACTTGCAAATATGTATCTGGGATATGATATCAAAATAAGCAGAGACAATCAAATACATAAAATACAGAGGCGAATAGGCCTGAAAAGGGCAGCATTTGGTAAACTAAGCGATAGTTTAAAAAGTTCAATTCCCATGTGTCTCAAGCGAAAGGTTTATAACCAATGTGTTTTGCCTGTAAAAGCTTATGGGGCAGAGACTTTAACACTGACGCAACTGACGCAAAAATCCGCGAATAAACTCAGAGTTACACAGCGAGCCATGGAACGTGCAATTCTGAACGTGAGCCTTCGAGACCACATAACAAACCAACAAATCAGGCAAAGATCAGTAGTTCTAGACGTCATCGAAACAACTACGACACTTAGGGTACGAACAGAACAAGTGGGTCGCGGTGGAGGTGTAGGTCGCGGTGGATGCTAAGTTAAAGCGCGGTCGTTATCGACAGCACATAGCAAGGAGGTTACCTGCGCTGCTCGGTCGAGCTAGGAGCACTATCGAGTGATGTAGTATGATGAAATTTTGATTACAAAAGTGGTAACTGATAGTTAATATACCCAATAGTACATCCTGGTCTTGTCCCATAATACGGAAGTGAGCTGAACAGTTGCTATCAGATTCTCTTTCATATTTAGCACTTGAAATTCAAAAATGAACTGAATACGCAAAGGAGATTATGGGTAGCAACTCTAGTACTGTTGCGCACGAAATGGCAGGGGGAGGGGAATGACAACTTGGGCTTGAACGCATCAATCACAGGGAAGCATCGCAGTAGGCATCCATGTAAAACAAATTCATTTGATTTTCAGAAGCATCGATGTAAACCTCCTGGATGACATCGCGCTAAACCTCCACCGCGACTTACCTATTCTGTTCTATTTCATTCATCACAATGTGTTTGTTTTATATGGATGTTGACATCGATCGCAACCGCCACCTCCACCTCCATCGCGAACCACTTGTTCTGTTCTTACCCTTAAGTGGAGCTGGGCAGGCCACTTAGCCAGAACACAAGATGGACGGTGGACAAAAGGAATCATGGAATGGAGGCTCAGAAACTATAAAATAATCAGAGGACGACCTCCGACTAGATGGACCTTAGACCATAAAAACTGATATACACGCCTTGTACCGAACCGTTGAAGCAAAGACCTTCCGCGAAAGTGACGTCAAAATACGGCAAGAATTTGTTTGGATTCCTAGCAGAGCACTAATAAAATTACCCAATTTTAGATTAATTATAGTATAACTTTTGTAATATAAGTAATTTTGTAGTATAACTTAATACTTTGTAAAAAATATGGAAGAAAAATGATTTAGCAAAGTAATTAATAAATATTTTTGACTTAAAGTAATTTTGTAAAAATAAATGTTTTATTTGAAATTATATCGTTGGTATATCTCTTCTTGTTTGATAATCAAAAATAAATTTAAAGGAGAGTAATTTTCTTTTGGGTGTTAGTTTCACGTTAGGTGAAAAAATATGTAGGAAATCTATAAATTAGTGACCACAAAACAAAATAGCTTTTGTTAACTTACTTCTAACTCTTATTACATTATTTAGTTTTTCACCTTCGTGGTACAATCTGATGTATCAATAATGCGAACAAATTATCTTTATTCGATTAAACAAATGGTTTGTTTCAAAATCATGATCAAACATGTTCTTTGTATTCGCTAAACACAGAACCATGCACGTTTAAGATCAATTTTGTCAATAATTTAGAATCGTTCAATTTTTTTGAATTGTACCTACATAATTCTAATTTCGCTTTCAGCAATTTTGCAAATATGAATGACGTCTTTAGAAGGTTGAATTAAAAGAATTTTTGATATGCTATAATTTTTGTGTCTTATGAATGGACATTGTAAATTATCACATTCAATTGCACACAAACATATGTCACAATGTAATGTTTTCTTAACTTTCTTAACTACAAACCCAGCGATAAAGTCAACAACATCACAAACATACGATGACTCTTTTTGAAAAACTTAAATTATTTGCAGTATAATCATGGTTACTAGTTATTATTTCCCTATTATTTTCATCAGTTCTAGAGTTATCAATGAGTTGATGATCAACAGTTTTCATTTTCACAGTATTTGTTGTGCTCATTGCTAAATTGTTGAAGGTGCCTGTTCTATACAATTAGCCTGGGTAGATCCTGTAACACTTGTGTGCATTAAGAGTCTTTTATATGCATCTTCAAATTTTTTTGCCGTTGGGTTGTTGTTGTAACCTCCATGACTCCTATAATAGAACTAAAGAAAACTTCTAAGTGATACTGAGAAAGTTTATAGTCCGAAAGATACTTCAGACCTCCATCCATATGATCCTTCACGTAATTTTTCCAAATTCGCATTCGCATCATACCAATAAAACCCGTTTATTTTTAGCTTAGATGCAGTGGTTCACCATTGTTGGAATATTTGAGTGAATTAAGGTACTTTATAAATTCTTCAATTTTTTGAAAAATCGCTTGTTTATTATGCTGCTGTAAGCTGGATTTTAGGTGTTTTCCCCTTTTTTGTCGCTGCGTACAATTAAATGCTCTGCAAGATAACACCATAATTAAAAATTAGTGTATTGGAAAAATTTTAAATTGGAACACTTTAAAAAGTTTACAACGCCTATAAACACTTCTAATCTCTAACGTTTTCTGTCGTAAACTGACGTCACGCACAGCTGTGTGAATCGTTTTATGTTGGCTTCACTCTTCGAGACGAGAGAATAGCATTACGGCGTGTCTATCAGTTTTTATTGTCTAAGAGATGGACGGACGACATAAAAAGGGTAACGGGAAACTGGCTCTAAGCGGCCCAATATAGAGAACACTGCAAAGAACTGAGGGAGGCCTATGTCAAGCAGTGGACGCGATTGGCTGATTGATGATGATGATGAAGATGGCCGGTAAATCAAGTTATTAATAAATTAATACACTCTGTATACATACATACGTTACGGCTCTGGCGAGCAAATGGTAAACTGATATATGCCATCTTAGTTGTACCTATTACCTCCCATGGAGATGGCTTCTAATTTTCTTCTTCGACATTTTCATTTTATTAATTTATGACCTCTCAAACTACATGTATAA
This sequence comes from Diabrotica virgifera virgifera, assembly GCF_917563875.1. NCBI lineage: Eukaryota > Metazoa > Arthropoda > Insecta > Coleoptera > Chrysomelidae > Diabrotica > Diabrotica virgifera. Next base: position 114,167,903 of record NC_065451.1, on the reverse strand, counting down.
TACTGAAATAGCATTCACTTCCCTTGCAAAAATAATATAGTTATTAGTTTTTATAGCCATTTTATTACTAGCGGCCCAATCGAGTGGAATATTAAGAATGACAGATTTTAAATTATAGTCATACAGAAGACAACGTTTCCGTTGTTTTTTTAAGTCTTGCAATTGCTTCTTGGTGTTGTTATTTTAATTTTTACTTGCGAGGTTTTTTGTCCTTTCGGAATATTTATACTGACATTTATCTTGGATATATAGAGGATGTCCAAAAACTATCCATTTATGATTAATAATGAATTAATTAGGACAGACTATATAGTAAGGGACAGTGACAACACCAAACACGACCCCCCACTCCCCGCCCTGGAGGTGGGGTGGGGGTAACTCTAAAATCTTAAATAGGAACCGGCATTTTCTATTGCAGTTTTGGATTCCACATGAAAGAATAAGTAACATTTATTCAAAACATTTTTTAGAATTGTTGATAGATGGAGCTAATAAATCGTATTTTTTCGATTATAGCGCCATCTATAAAACATTCTAAAAAATGTTTCGAACAAATGTTACATATTTTTTTATGGGGAATTCAAATCTGCAATAAAGAATGGATGTACCCATTTAATATTTTAAAGTTACCCCCCACCCCACCTCCAGGGGATGGGGTAGAGAATCATGTTTGGTGTTATTCGAAAGTTTTTTAAAAAATATTAAATAAATATTTTTTTGTTTTTCATTTTGAAGTGTATTTCTCGAGATATTAGACCGTTTCTATAATATTCCAATGGTATCACGGCAAATCGTTTTTTCCGATTATAGCGTCATCTGTTCACAATTCTAAAAAATATCTCCAATAAAAGTTGCTTACTTTTACGTAAGGAATGCAAATCTGCAATAAAAACTGGGGGTTTTCATTACAGATTTTAAAGTTACCCCCCACCCCACCTCCAGGGGATGGATTGGGGGCTCGTGTTTGTTGTCATTCAATAGATTTTTGAAAATTATTGAAAACGTATTTTTCAGTTTTTCAATCCGATGTTTATTTCGTGAAATATTCGACCGTTCCACTACTTTTGGGACACTCTGTATATGTATTATTTGATATTCATCCATAATATGCTGAACTTTTTTAATATTGCCAATTTAAGATTTAGACGGATATGGTTTCCAATTTTTGGACCGCTGCTATGAGGCTGTTTGAATAATTGCACAGAACTTAAAGTGAAAATAGTAAGAACCGTTATAGTTAGTCACGAACTAAATATTGCTACCCAGGATGTGGGTACCAATATTAAAAGGGTAAGTCAGTAAAAGGAAAATACTATTAGTAACTCAATAACATAACGAGAATACATATAATATATCATTTCTGTTTTAAAGTTACAGAGATATAAAATTATAGTTTGATGTTAATATTGAGAGTAAACTAAATCTAAGAAGAAATACAATGCTGGGATACGCGTTTTGACCGGGCAAGCCAGTAAAAAGAAAATACTATTAGTAACTCAATAACATAACGAGAATATATCCTTTCTGTTTTAAAGTTAGAGATATAAAATTTTAGTTTGATATTAATATTGAGGGTAAACTAAATGTAAGAAGAAATACCATACCGGGATACGCGCTTTTCAGGCGTTTGTTCCCTGGTTATCTACATGATTTGGAATTAATAGCGAGAGAATTTTACTGTCACGATTACATGTGGTTTTTTTCAAGACAAATTATAGATTATTATTATTCTGACGGGCATTCTCAAGTTAAAGTTGATTTCACGTAATCGGATGAACCATCTTCCAATAAAGTCGTTCCAGGAACGCTTCTCAAAAATATTGACTCACAAGGTGTATACTTTATAATGTATAATATACATCTGAATTGTCAGTATGAATGAGGTAGATACAATTAAATTAATGGAAGGTTTCTTTTGTTTTTGTATTTTGATAATGGTTTCCAAAGTGGGGACCTAAACGTCAAAAATAAACTTATTTTCAACTAAAATTGTGGTTAATTCCCAATAAAAATAGTAAATCGTTGCATAATAAACAAAGTTAGGGCTAACCTATGGAGCTATAGGGCTACCTAACCTTGGAGGGACCTTGGAGAATTAGTTAGAATTTTCTGCATGGTTTATCTAATGTTTAATGAAATTTGATGTAGGATTTTTTTTTAATTCTTGGACACAGAATAGTTATTTAGTGGTCAAATAGGTTGCAATATTTTAATAGTTATCGTCAATAATGTAATAGTTATAGTTTTGAGTGTATTTGTCAATTAGTACTAGACATGCACATCACCGTTTAAAATCCGTCGCGTTGTGACAAATCGTTCAAAATTAGTTCCTTGAGTACCGTACCGAAAACGAGTTTGCAAACACAACATCACATCCCTATCGTTCCATCAACATACTAGCCAGGATCAAAGTGCATGAGAATGCGCCGCAAGCCGTGGAGGTGTCTGGCCTTTTATAAAAGATTCACTTTATCAAGACTTAAAAGCCACACAAGATCTCGAAATTGTCCCTGACCTAAGGTAAAGTAATACTCATACCCACAGAGTGAGGTACAAGGGCTATGTGTGTGGTGGGTCTGTCTGAGTGATGAATAAAGTTGAGATTACGTCTCAATAAATAAATGGTGGTTTAGAAGGGATCATGTACAGGATTATGTTTGTTTGGTTTTTTATATGATTTATAAGGGTAACTGAGAAGTTATCATAAAGGCATTTTATATAGGGTGAATTTATTTTTATTATGTGCATAATAAAAAAAAATTAATGAAAATAAAATCTGAATGGGCGATCAAAGGGTTGATAAGGAGTCCTAGGGGGTGGTTAAGGTTGCCGAAGCCTTGGCCACACAAAAAGCCTTGGGAGATGCTCACAGTATCAGGAGAAAAATCAACAAATCCTACTTCCACGTCCTTGTCGTGATTGCTGGGCAATGCATAGCGTACAATGGGTGTGCGTTATGTAGCAGACGGAAGAGGGTGAAAGGCGAATTTCCAGCGCCTGAAAAAATGGAATATCTCGGCTAAGGGAAAAAACCCTAACAGAAAATTCTAGCCCTCCAGGTTGGGGGTTGGGCGATGGGCTAACAACTCATTCCCGTAAAATACTAAAGTTGTTACAAATCCACGCGCTATGCCTCGGATCCAGGATGGAACTTACGGAAAACGAAACAGGCTACGGAAACGGACGATGATTTTCGGAACATGGAATATTCAAGGAATCTCTACAAAACATAATATTTTTGAAGAACTAAAAATGAATCGCATAGATATCTGCGCTCTAACAGAAACAAAAAAGAAAGGAACTGGAATGGAACAAAAGGAAAACTACATTCATATCTACAGCGGAGTGAAGAAGGAGAACAGAGCAAAGTCAGGAGTATCATTTGCAATACGCAAGAAATATAAGAAAAGTATAAAAGATTGGGAATACGTAAATGAACGAATTTTAAGAGTAGGTCTAAAACTCTATAACAGAGAATTAGAAATATTTGTTGTATATGCTCCTACCGATGATTCAAACCAGGATGTAAAAGATAAATTTGAGGAAAGCCTAGCGGACACCATCTCAAAAATCAGCAACCGAAAAGAGATTATCATGATGGGCGACTTCAATGCCAGAACTGGGTCAAAGATCAATGACGACATTGTGGGAAGATTTGGCGAAGAAACTGTTAACAACAATGGAACAAGACTTGTGGGACTATGTGAAGCGTATTCCTTACGGATAACGAATGGATTTTTTCAACACAGATCCATCCATAAATACACATGGACGCAGCCAACCCGACAATTGAAATCGATTATAGATTACGTCATCATGAAGCAGAAATCATCAATTGTGACGAAAGATGTACGAGTCTATAGAGGTGCAGAATGTGGAACTGACCACTTTTTACTCAGAGCAGATCTATACTTTCCATATATCTTGAACAACAAAATTGAAGAGACCCAGGAAGAGATTACAGAAGAACACCCGCCTCAGTACAAATACAACATCGACGCACTGAAAGATAATTCAATCTCCTTTCTTTTTAAATTAAGACTGAGCCAAAAGATAACCAATACACAGTTTAATACAAGAACAGCAGATGAAAAATATGATCGGCTAAAAAAGTGCTTACATGAAGCTGCATTCGAAGCGTTAGGGGAAAAATCCTCAAATAACACTAATCACCCTTGGTTTACAGATTCTTTAAAAGAAAAGACGAGGGAAAAAAAAAGAAGCATATCAAAAATGGCTCAGTACCAATTGCTCAGAAGACCGAAAAACCTACGCAAGAATAAGAATGGAAACAAAAAAAGAAGTGATTAAAACCAAAGAAAATATGTGGCTGAAGAAATGTGAAGAAATAGACACTCTTATGGGAGGAACAAAAAGCAGAGAAGCTTGGAGAACAATATCAAATACAAGACAAAACGTACAAGAAAGATGCCAGATATCCCTTATAAGTGTAAACGAGTGGGAAACATACTTTAGAAACCTATTGCAAGAGAATAGACAGGAATATGTAAGGCAAACCATCATCGCCCCAAACAACCTGGAACAACTAGAAGATATAACTATTCGAGAACTAGAACAAACGTTAAGAGAAATGAAAAACAATAAAGCTCCTGGTCCCGGAGGTATTCCAATTGAACTCATTAAGCACAGCACGACACAGGCAAAAGAAATTTTAGTTGAAATATTCAACGGATGCCTTTCAGGCAATAGTGGCGTGCCCTCTGAGTGGAAAAACTCCATAACTACCCCTATATACAAAAAGGGTGGTAGAAAAAATTGTAATAATTACAGAGGCATTAGTGTGACCAGCTCAGTTGGAAGACTGTACGGACGAATAATAAAGAAACGGATAGAAAAGGAGTGGCAAGATTCCGAAGAACAAAGTGGATTTAGGGCAGGTAGATCATGCACAGATAACATTTTCTGCATAAGGCAATTACTAGAAAAACGTTCTGCTAGAAATCTAGTAACTCACATGGTATTTGTAGACTTAAAAAAAGCATACGATACCGTTCCCAGAGAAAAAATGTTTGAGGTATTACAACAAACCACTTTAAATAGAAAATACATCCAAACAATAAAAGATCTCTATGCTAATGCAACAACAGCAATTAAAATTGGAACGAAACTTTCAAATACCTTTGAAACTTCGAAAGGCCTTTTGCAGGGATGCTGTCTGTCGCCCACTTTATTTAAAATTTACCTTACACATGTGTTAAAATATTGGACTAGGAAATGCCAAACAATGGGGATACCAGTAGGAGATTCTTATTTGTATACGTTGCTATTTGCTGACGACCAAGTTGTGATTGCTGCTGATAAAGATGACGCCAGTTACATGATTAGAAGATTAGAAAATTGAAAGAGGAGTACCAAAAATGGGGTTTGGAAATGAGCATGGAGAAAACTGAATACCTTGTAGTCGGAGGTGATACTGAAGACTTAGAATTAGAAGGGGAATACATAAAAGGATGTGATGAATTTAAATATCTAGGTTCAATTTTTGACAAAAACTCCACATGCGATCAAGATATAGAATATCGAATAAGCCAAGGAAGAAAAGCTATAAAACAGCTAAATGGCATTTGGTGGAGTACAGGACTGCAGAATCAGACAAAGAAAAAAATCTACCAAACTATCGTGGAAGGAATTGTCCTGTACAACTCGGAAGTGTGGGAAGTAAAAGACCGACAAAATAAAAGACTTCAAGCTTTAGAAATGGACGCGCTTAGAAGAAGCTGCAGAATATCTAAACTGCAGCATATCCCAAACGAAGAAATAAAAGAAAGAATGGAAGTAGAAAAGGATATTATAGACAGAATAGAACAAAAAAGATTAATATGGTACGGGCATGTCCAGAGAATGGGACCAACAAGATGGCCCAAGAAAATGATCCAGTATGTACCACCCGAGAGAAGAAAAAGAGGCAGACCGAAGAGAACATGGATACAAGATGTAGAGAAAGCAATGAACAGTAGACAACTCAACGAGGAAGATATTCGTGACCGAAAAGCATGGCGAATAGGATGCGGGAAACGGCGAATGCTGTAGAACACCCGATATATATATATATATAAAATCTGAATGACTGATTGTAGGGGAGCTCTGGATGCTAAATTTGCAGTTACTATGGGGACCTATTGGGTTGTCAAGATTAAGTCCTAAAACCAAAGAATGTTAAGATAAGTTTACATTTTAGTGGGTATTTTTAATTTTTTAATTTACTTTTCCATTTCCAAAAATGGGTTTTTCCGATTATGGCGCCATCTATCCATAATTCGAAACAATATCTCGAAGTTACTTATTTTTACGTAAGCAATCCAAATCTGCAATAAAAAAATAGAAGTTTCTATTTAAGATTTTAAAGTAACCCCCACCCCACATCCGTGAGGGAGTCGTGTTTGGTGTCATTCGATAGATTTTTGAAAAATATTTAACACGTATTGTTCAGTTTTTCGCTCTGATGCTCATTTCGCGAAATATCGCGGGGTGCCTATTTAAAATTTTAAAGTTACCCCCACCCCATTCTGGGAGGTCGTGTTTGGTATCATTCGATAGATTTTTGAAAAAAATTGAACCTATATTTTTCAGTTTTTTGTGTCCATTCGTTTATACACTGTAAGTTACATTGTCTTCTTATGTCTTCACTTCTGTTTCGATCTCTCAGCGTATTTTCTGTAATTTTTCTCAGTACTCTCATCTCTGCCGTTTCTGGTAGTCTTTGTCTTGTGGCTGTATCGGGTCTTGTTTCTGATGTATATATGTCATTGGTCGTACACTGGCTTTATAAATTCTTGACTTCATGTCAGTGTTAGTATGTCGGTTCCTCCATATAATGTTATTAAGACATCGTGCTAGTTTATTTGCTTATTGTACTTGATGCCTCACTTCTTTGTCCAGGTCTCCGTAGCTTGACAATGTAACTCTAAAGTATTTTATTTCCATTACTTGTTCAATACTGATACCATCAATTTCTATTTTACGTCTGATTGGTTCTTTACTGATTCATTTTGTTTTGGTTTTCTGAA